>NC_085865.1:9884809-9887309 GCF_034702125.1 Engraulis encrasicolus | reverse complement strand
CCAGTTGATCAGACACCAGGAAAGCTCAAAAGAAACGGTTGTTCTTCCCTACCTTTTTCACCAAGTCAATATTAGGCAGTGCTCTGCTCTGCTCCTTGATATTCCTTTTCTCCTCATAAGGACGACTGGAATTCGCCAGAATTTAATCCACAATGCTTGGCATTTTGCATAGCTCTCTAGCTTTCTTGCAAGCTTGCCCTAACGAAAATAAGGCAACCTCAACTTTTGAATTGGGAGATTAAAAAGGATAAGGACATGCCACTATTAAGACTTTATTCGCAACACTAGGTTTACAAGAACATGTACACAAAACTGGAGTACACCGCAATGAATAGCTTCCCCACTGGTTACCACGACGAAACTTCTCAGTCAAATTAATAACATATCCGCATTTCGAAATGAAATCAACTACTGTAGCCTACTGACACGGGGTTCACCCAATCACAAGTCGGAGCTCCAGTCTCCAGTCCCTCCTCCCTCCTCTCTCTTCTCCATTCACTCCCAGTGAGGCTCAGTCTCAAAATCAAAAAAATTTGACGGCAATAGCCAATGACCGTTTAGCATTTTGCCATTGAAAAAGTGTACAATCCCACATGCCATTGAAGTCCATTGAGACTCGACTCGCTTGCGTTGTCATGAGCGGAAAAAAACTCGCGCGAGCCTCGGGATCTTATTACAGATTGGTTTCATCTCTAAGTTGAGCACATGCATTTTCTATGGAGCTGGGTCTGAAATAGCAATGTTATTAAGTTGTGTAAAGCATTCATTTACATACTATTCTCCGTGATTTTGGACAGGAGGCGGCGCCTCCCTTGTACTCAAAGAGGAATCGCCTCTGCCCTAAAGAAATAAAAGGGCTCTGCCATGGCCTTATGGTAGGGCACTGGGTTACTACGCCGGCGACCCAGGTTTGATTCCGGCCCAGGTCATTTGCTGATTCCTCCCTCATCTCTCTCTTCCACTCACTTCCTGTCGCCTTTTTCACTGTCCTATCGAAATAAACGCAAAAATGCCTCTATTTTTGTTTTTTTCAAGACATAAAAGTATTTCAAAAATTATACAAATAAACGTGCCATCTGTCCAGAAACCAGCGTACTGTTTGGAGGGTTTCCGAGCAATGTGTATCTATCAGGAAGGAATTCAATCATGTAAAAGTACATTGTATTGAATATGGTGCGTCTAGCATACAAAAACACAACACTTAATTGCTTGAAAAAATCACTCCGTCATAGACATACTGTTGGAATCACTGGGTTTCCAAACACATCAAAGACACACGGAAGATTGATGCTTTCTGCCTTCAGTGTGTGTGTGTGTGTGTGTGTGTGTGTGTGTGTGTGTGTGTGTGTGTGTGTGTGTGTGTGTGTGTGTGTGTGTGTGTGTGTGTGTGTGTGTTTGTGTGTGTTTTTCCAAGCACATCAACAACACACGAAATATTGATGCTTTGTGCCTTCAGTGTGTGTGTGTGTGTGTGTGTGTGTGTGTGTATGCGTACGTGTGTGTGTGTCCAAAACACATCAATCCACACACTCAAGATTGATGCTTCATGCCTTTTACTGTGTGTGTGTGTGTGTGTGTGTGTGCTTGTGTGTGTGTTTGTTCACGTGTACGTATGTGTGCCATTTCTTTCCATTTGGTCTCCATGGCAACCTGGAGATTAGCGGAAAGGAGGGCAGGGGTGCACAAAAGGTTGTGAAACGGTACTGCACTAATTAAACTGGTGATTGGACTGATGGTCTTTGACTCTGCAGTGTGTGTGTGTCTGTGTCTGTGTGTCTGTGTGCGTGCGTGTGTGCGTGCCTGCGTGCGTGCGTGTGTGTGTGCGCGTGCGTGTGCGTGTGCACACGTGTGCGCGTGCGTGCGCACGTGTGTCCGTGTGTGTGTGTGTGCGTGTGTCCGTGTGTGTGCGTGTGTGTGTGTGTGTGTGTGTGTGTGTGTGTGTGCGTGTGTGTGTGTGTGTGTGACTCCGTAGGTGAGGGCTATCTTCCTCCAGGGTTGCCAGATGTGTCTGGTCATTTCCAGATAAAAAGAGAGAAAAGTCTGTTTTTTTTTTGCTCCCACTTATTTTTAACTTTTCAGAAAAATACAAATAAGCAGGATTAAAAAAAACAATCCTGGTTGAAGTGCACTTTTCTCTCTTTTTATCTGGCTACTTGTTTGTCCTGCTCTGTGCAGGAAATTGTCAAAAAAGGTACTGCAACTATGCTGCTCATTGAAACTGGGCTGCCTATTGCCAAATTTTATCTTTACATGAAAGGTTACTAAGTACTAATTTTTGGTGTGTGTGTGTGTGTGTGTGTGTGTGTGTGTGTGTGTGTGTGTGTGTGTGTGTGTGTGTGTGTGTGTGTGTGTGTGTGTGTGTGTGTGTGTGTGTGTGTGTGTGTGTATGTGTGTGTGTGTGTGAGAGAGAGAGAGATGCCTTGGCAATAAGTATGCAACAGTGAGCTATATATGATTATTTTATGTGTAAATATGTGTGTTATGTCTTGTGGACAATGTC
>NC_085865.1:9852309-9879809 GCF_034702125.1 Engraulis encrasicolus | reverse complement strand
TTCTCACAACAAAGCCGCCGAGTATCAGGGAGCAGACTCTTTTATGTGAGTCTGTGGTCTTTGTCAAGTCTTGCTCTTCTCTTTGTGAAGTGCTTACTTACAAAAACGCAGCACAGCAGCATCCCAACTCAACTCTGCCCTCACATTTGCCATCCGGGTGCACAACACCACCCATTTTAATAGGCTACCAATGCATAATGAGGTTTTTGATATGTGTGGTGTGAATGTGTATAATGAGGTTTTTGATATGTGTATGATGTGGTGTCGTGTATATGAAGAGCTTGCTTGCAAAAAGGTGTATCTCCATTTTGTAGAATGTTGGGACATTGACATTTTTGTATTGGGCATTCCATTGAATTGCATTGCAATATGCATTTTATGTAGGTTAAAAAAGTAGGCCTATGCTCTGAAATTATTTGAATGGTGAGAATTCACACATACAGTACGTGATAGCACCTCTGAACAGTCATTTTTTCAGTAATAAAATGCAAAAGTCAAAAAATGGAGATACACTGTTTTGCAAATTCTTTATATGTGTATGGTGTGTGTGTATAATAAGGTGTGTGTGTGTGTGTGTGTGTGTGTGTGTGTGTGTGTGTGTGTGTGTGTGCGTGTGTGTGTGTGTGTTTTGCACACTGTCATTTGGTGGAGGGTAAGTCAACTCACGGGTGATTACATGGAACACAGCACAGCTGATTAGGTGGGTGGGGCACTCACCTGGGTTTAGTGTACTTGCTTGCCGTTGGCTGTTATAGTCCAAGAAATACGTATAAACGGGAGCGTGCACGCACAATGACAACATCAAATTTGCATGCTGGAAGAGCGGCGCACATCACCGGTAAGGTGCTGGGTTTACTTTCTTTCGCTGGTTTCTTTTAACTGCTTGATCGTCAGCTGCTGTCTTTTAACTGGTCAGAACTTAATAACTTTGTCACTATGGTCGCTTAGCTAGTGCATTGTTTTAATCCGCCGATTAATGTTAAAGTTAACTTGACTGGTTTGCCGGTATGATCGTTTGAATGGAAGCGCTATTGCACTTACTTCCTGATTCGCATTGCATTCTGGGTACTGTAGTCGAGCCGTAGTCATAGTTGTTTCCTGTAACGCATGATGGGAGATGTGGTTCACTCACTTGGCTTTTGTATATGGGCTCTTGTTTCTGCTACTTTGAAGCTGATAATTGTAGCGATGGCTTTGGTGTTTGTATGTATCGAAATTGATTAAGTGTAATGTCTGTTGTTGGTGATGCAAAATAGCTGTTGTGCATTCTATTGTTGATATTTATGGAACTTGTTGATGATACTTTAAAGAATGAATTATTTATAGAAACTGCAGATATTTATACAGTAATTGCTGAAACTTTATGGTAAATTTGTATTTGTTATTTATATATACACATTTCATAATATAGCATCTAATGGATAGCACACTTTTTGGTGTATTTCTACAGGTTTATAACCTGCTGCTGCTGCTGATGCCGTGTTTACAAGTGTGAAAGAAAATAAACAACATTTGGACACAGAGTTATTTCCAAAGTCTCGCTCTTCTAGCGCCCTCTTCGGTGGGGACAAAAATAACAAAAAACCGAACAGTTATAAACCGAGGTGCCGTAAAGAGAGAAGAGGAAGACAAAAAGTCAAAATATCCCTCAAAATAAAACTTCACCTCTACAAACATTCAAAATATCAACAAAAGGAAAATGGATTCTGCTGAAATAACAGAACTAAAAGGGAAACGGTCCTCTGCTCAAGCAGCATTCACCAGACGTGCAAATAAGCTGTCTCTCACTGCGACCATCATGGAAAAGGGAGCAATTATTGATGAGATGCGTGCACTCAGTGCTGATTTCAACAGAATGCACGACACTGCACTAGCTTTCTTGGAGGCCGTGGAAGATGTGGAGGGCAGTGAAGAGGAGGCGAGGAGGACTAAAACAAGAGTTGAGCAGTGTGTCTCTGTCTATGGTGACACAATGCAGCTCACCAGGGACATCTTGTACGACAAGTTTGCAAAGTCCGAAATTCAGCTCCACATAGAAGGAACCGAGGAGAAATGCAAAGAAGTGGAGAATGCTAATATTGCAGAGATGCCAGAGCATGAGTTTGACGCCCTGCGTGATGGTCTTCTCGAAGGAATCCATGAACTAGAGCAGAAAGTCCTAACCTGGGAACGGCTCGTCTCTGACAAAGTAACTCACCACAAGCAGACAATCTTCAAGCTCAAAACCAGAGCACGGGACTGGGAGCTGAATTGGAAAAAACTTAGCCGCATGCCCAAATCAGAGCCTGCTGCGGCAGGGATACAGCCAATGATGGACCAACCGAGCGTCTCAGTAGCCTCCCCATCGCCTAGCATGCAGACCATCTCCAAGCCACAAATCAGCCTCGAACGAACCCGGCTGCCTGTTTTCTCAGGAGATATGACGGATTATTACCGTTGGAAGGCCGAGTGGGCTGAGTTGGAACAGCTAGGAAACCCAATGAGAACGGCTGGAGTGACACGGTTCCACCTGCTGGCAAGCCTGAGTGATCGCGTCAAAAAGGACTTGGTTCTGTCCAGCTGTTCAAGCCCTGATGAGATGTTCAAGCGCCTTGACAACCGTTTCGGAAATAAGGCTAGAATCGTCCTTAAAATTGCTGAGGATATTGAAAGCCTACCTCCCGTGAAGGGGAACAATCCCCGGAAGGCGATCGAACTAATCCAGGCTGTGGAGAGGGCCCTGAGCAACCTAGTCATACTTGGAGAGGAGGACATCTTGAAGAACAGGCTTGTCGCGCAGTCACTGGAACGGAAACTACCCAGCTCACTCAAAGAAAAGTGGATTGAATACAAGGCGGAACCCCTGCATGGATTCACCCCCCAAACTCACTTTGACTGTCTGCTGCTGTACCTCCAGAAACAGGAGGCGGTACTGGAGGAGCTTGACCAGCTTGATGAGAGCCTGAGAGAAGGAACCCCCCCGGCAAAATCATCATATGTGGATAGGTCTGCCAAAAAGGCATTCTCCAAAGCCACCTCTGGCCAAAAGGGCTACCAGCCACAAGCTTGCACGGCCTGCTCTGACGCATCCCACGCGGGTAGGCTCTTTGCATGCACTGCGTTCCGAGGAATGGATCTGCCAAGCAAGAAAAGCCATCTCGATGCAAACAAGCTGTGCTCTCAGTGTCTTGGACCCCACTCTCAATCTGTCTGCAGCAACAAGAAATTTGTCTGCACCAAGGCAGACTGCAGATCCGAAGAGCCCCACCATTACCTGTTGTGCTCCAGATCCGTGCCCCTGGAAAATGCCAGGAAAAAATCAAATGGAAAAGGCCTTGGCCTGACCAGCCACCAGGAGGAGCTATTGGCAAAAGTTACCCCTGAGCTCAGGGACGAATTCCGGAAGGCCTTCTCAAACAAGACTACCTCTGCCATAACCTGCTCTGCTGGGAAAGCGCCCTTAGAGTATCCAGTGGTGATGATGCTCCTGGAAGTCACGACCAACTCCGGTCAGCTTATCGGGACATTGCTAGATCTTGCCTCCGACACCAACTACATCACTCATTGTGCCGCCCAAAGGCTTGGGTTGAGTGGTGAGAGCATTCGCCTAATGGTACATGGTGTCGGAGGCATGACCAAAACGGTCAAAACCAACCGATATTCCCTTCGGCTGCGAGTGAAAACTGCTAAAGGCACAGTAGCTGAACATAAGCTACTCTGTTATGGGCTAGAGAGCATCGCCGAGGTTAGCCACCCAGTCACCCCAGCACAACTCCAGAAAATCTTCCCTGGTGTTGCTGCGGCAGATCTTGCTAGGCCTGAGACCATTGACCTCCTAATCAGCCACAGGGAGGGTCGTCTGGTTCCTCAACCGTTAAAAAGGGAGGGTGATCTTGTCCTCTGGGATGGGCCGCTCGGCAAAACAGTTGGTGGCACTCACCCTGACCTTTTCGAGAGCGTGGACTTAACACTGCACCAGTCCGAGACCCACTTCGCTCGAACAATGAGGACCTCTTCAAGGCTTTACAAGGAGATTCTTGTTCCAGCCGAAGACCTTCCACCGACTGCTTTCAGCAACAGCGCCGCAACGAACAAAGAAGTGTTCGAGTGGTTCAAGTGGGATAGCATCGGGGCAGCATGCAGCCCAAAATGCGGGAGCTGCAAGTGCGGCAAGTGCTCTCCGGGTGGCCAAGAAATGACCCTTGGAGAAGAAAGGGAACTTGAGAAGATCAAAGGCTGTCTCTCGTACGTCTTGGCTGATAAACACAGTGCTGCTCCTCACTGGGATGCAGCTTACCCGTGGAAGATCAACCCTGCAAGTCTGCCAAATAACCGCCAAGCTGTGGAAGCAACTTTCAGAAACACTGAGGCCCGGCTAGCCAAAGAACCACTGTGGAAAGCTGCATATGGAGAGCAGATCAATGACATGGTGGCAAGAGGAGCCGCTGTCAAATTCACCAGGGAACAGATCAAAGCTTGGAACGGGCCAGTGTGGTACATCAGCCACCTGGTTGCGCCCAATCCCCACTCAAGCTCCACGCCAGTGAGAATAGTCTGGAATAGTAGCCAGGAGTTCAAAGGGATGAGTTTGAACAACCTACTCCATAAAGGCCCTGATGTTCTTAATCCCATCCGAGGAGTCCTGTTGAGATTTAGGAGTGGTCTCTACGCAGCCCTCGGCGACGTCAGAAAGATGTACAACTCGGTGTGGCTGAAAGATCAGGAGGTACACCTCCACCGATTCCTCTGGAGGGACGACCCCAAGGAAGAGATTGGCGAGTTTGCAGTTGTAAGAGTCAATATTGGTGACAAACCTGCTGGCTGCATCGCCCAGGTAGCCATGAGAGAGACCGCCAACCTGCCCCAGTTCAAATCCATGGTCCCAGAGCGCCGCATTCTGACCGAGGACTGCTACGTTGACGATATTTTGACGTCCCATAATGACCTCCAAGTACTTGCCAAGATGACTGAGGGAGTCGAGGAAATACTCAGAGCGGGTGGCTTCTCACTCAAGCCGTGGGTCCTCACTGGCCAAAGTGGGAGGGGGGAAGAACCTGACTGTCCCAGAGCAACAGAACCCAAGACCCTGGTACTCCCAAATCAGATGCGAGACGAGGAAAGTAAGGCACTCGGTCTAGGTTACGAGCCAGACTCCGACAAGCTCCGCCTGCTCGCCTCTGTGAATTTTTCGAGACGGAGAGGAAAAATGAGAACTGGGCTGGACCTACAAGAGGAAGAGGTTCGCTCTAACACCCCTGACCCCCTCACCCGCCGAGTGCTGCTGAGCCAAATCGCAGGGTTTTACGACCCTATTGGCTTAGCCTCACCCATCAAGCAAAGGGGTGTGATGTTGGTGAGAGAGTCCTTTCAGGAGGCCGGGAAAGACCGTCCTGTCAAAGACACCTGGGACGACCCCCTCTCACCGCATCTCAGGGAGGCTGCAATAACCCTCTTCGAGCAGTGTGTACGACTCGGCAAGGTGAGGTTCACTAGAAGCCTCACTCCCCCTGGAGCCATAGGCCGCCCCATGGGCATCACCTTCTCAGATGGCAGCGAAGCTTCATACGGAGCCGTTCTATACCTCCGCTGGGAGACCACTAATGGAATCATTGTCAGATTAGTCGAGTCGAAGGCCAAACTAACCCCACTAGACCAAAAGGGTGATGCCATCAAAGCAGAGCTGTGCGGGGCTGTCTTCGCAACTCGCCTGAGATCCTACTTTGAAAAGCACTGCTACATCCAAGTCGACAAGTGGGTCCACATAGTCGATAGCCAGACCATTCTTGGAGCCATACAGAAGGATAGCTATGGCTATCAATCCTTCTTTGCCAATCGGGTAGGGGAAATCCAAAAAGCCGGGCCCGTCGACAGCTGGAGATGGGTTGAAGGGAAGGCAAACATTGCTGACCTCATCACAAGGGGTGCAACCCCTGAGGACCTTGCAGAAGGATCTGCATGGCAAGAAGGCCCTGGATTCCTAAAACTCCCCTTTGTAGAATGGCCTGTGAAAACAGCTGGAGAAGTTATCTCCTCAGTCACTGGAGATGTTGCAGCGCTTCAAAGGAAGGCGTTCTCTGCAACAGTCATGTCCACCACAGCTCAGTCCTGGGAATGGCCCGCCCAAAACATCATCACTCTCGTGGAACTAGTTGAACCTAAAAGGTTCAGCTCTTTGACGCGTCTATGTGGTGCTCTTGGCTGGCTGAAGAGAGCAGTTGACATCTGGCTGAGCAAACGCACCCAGACCCCAGAAGCCCTAAAGTGGGAGGCAAAAACGTACCTCTCAACTGAAGAAAGAGCTGCCGCCTTCAACTTCTTGGCCCTCG
This sequence comes from Engraulis encrasicolus, assembly GCF_034702125.1. Classification (NCBI taxonomy): domain Eukaryota; kingdom Metazoa; phylum Chordata; class Actinopteri; order Clupeiformes; family Engraulidae; genus Engraulis; species Engraulis encrasicolus. The sequence continues at coordinate 9,873,504 of NC_085865.1, read as the reverse complement.
AGGCCCAACACAACGTCAAGTTTCAAGACGCAACCCTTGATCGCCTGGTCGTTCAAAAAGATCCCACCACGGGTCTACTTGTCTGTGGAGGAAGAGTCCAGTCGTTGGACGAGGACAAAGTATCTGTACCTCTGATCCCATACCAGTCATGGCTCGCATCTCTTCTGGTCAACGAAGCCCATGAAGAAAATCATGAGGGCATCGCTGCAACCCTTCTTCGAACACGGAAAAAGGCTTGGATAATGCGGGGACGAAGACTCGTCAAAAAGGTACAGAACAATTGCATCACCTGCGCAAAGCGTAGAGCCAAAATGTGCCAGCAAGTCATGAGTGACCTGCCCCCAGAACGCACCCAGAGAGCTTGCCCTTTCGAATTCACTACCCTTGACCTCTTTGGCCCCTTTGAGGTCAAGGATAGTGTGAAAAGAAGGACATCAAAGAAGGTGTGGGGGATTGTATTCTGCTGTATGGCCTCCAGAGCAGTCCATGCGGATCTCACTGATGACCAGTCAGCAGAAAGCTTCCTCCTGGCCTACACCCGTTTTGTCGCCCTGAGGGGGCATCCAAGGAAACTGTGGTCTGACCGGGGGACGAACTTCATCGGCGCCAAACCAGCTCTACAGCAGTTCTACAAGCATCTGGATTGCCTGCAGACCTTGTCCATCGAAAATGTGGCTGCAAGACATGGAACCGAGTGGAAGTGGGAGTTTCACCCGGCAGATGCACCACATAGGAATGGAGCTGCAGAGGCTGCTGTGAAGCTTCTGAAAAGGGCACTCATGAACCTCGGCGGCACCACAGGGTCCTTCACATGGGGAGAGCTACAAACACTCCTTTACCAAGCTGCCAACCTAACCAACGAACGACCAATCGATGCCAGGGCTCAAGAGCAGGAGAGCTCCATCGAGTACCTGACACCAAACTCCCTCATCCTGGGTCGGGCAACGATGGCTGGAGACACCTCTGGCCTTGACCTGGAGACCCATTCCTGGCGCCGGTTGCGGGCTATCCAAATTGGGGTGGATCGCTTCTGGGCCAAGTGGAGGGAGCTTGCTGGCCCAAATCTCTTCATTCGGCAGAAATGGCATCAGTCCGAGAGAAACGTCAGAGTCGGCGACCTTGTCTGGGTAGCTGACCCAAATGCCCTGAGGGGTCAGTTCCGCCTGGGCAGAATTCTCTCCGTCTACCCTGACAACAAGGGGATCGTCCGAGATGCCGACATCACAACTTGCACTGGCATTCCTGCATCACAGTCGAGCAGCTGCAAGAAGAGCAGCTCTCCTTTGCCTACGACTGTGATAAAGAGGGATGTAAGAAGGCTCGTGGTCCTTCTTCCGGTGGAGGATCAAGGTCCTCTGCCTTAATCTGACGTAGTGGTGTACGCCGAACGCTGCCACTATGTTCAGCACGTGCACACACATGCATACATGCACGTACATACTTATTGCACATCATGAAGAGCCGCAAATCTGCATCATGCACTGAAAAAAAAAAAAAAACACACACACACACCCTGAAAAGAACTTTGAAGGACTCTGAAAGTGAGAAATTAAAATTGTGACTTCATTGGATCTTGCGATCATTCAGTCAAGTGGGAGGTGTTTTGCACACTGTCATTTGGTGGAGGGTAAGTCAACTCACGGGTGATTACATGGAACACAGCACAGCTGATTAGGTGGGTGGGGCACTCACCTGGGTTTAGTGTACTTGCTTGCAGTTGGCTGTTATAGTCCAAGAAATACGTATAAACGGGAGCGTGCACGCACAATGACAACATCCAATTTGCATGCTGGAAGAGCGGCGCACATCACCGGTAAGGTGCTGGGTTTACTTTCTTTCGCTGGTTTCTTTTAACTGCTTGATCGTCAGCTGCTGTCTTTTAACTGGTCAGAACTTAATAACTTTGTCACTATGGTCGCTTAGCTAGTGCATTGTTTTAATCCGCCGATTAATGTTAAAGTTAACTTGACTGGTTTGCCGGTATGATCGTTTGAATGGAAGCGCTATTGCACTTACTTCCTGATTCGCATTGCATTCTGGGTACTGTAGTCGAGCCGTAGTCATAGTTGTTTCCTGTAACGCATGATGGGAGATGTGGTTCACTCACTTGGCTTTTGTATATGGGCTCTTGTTTCTGCTACTTTGAAGCTGATAATTGTAGCGATGGCTTTGGTGTTTGTATGTATCGAAATTGATTAAGTGTAATGTCTGTTGTTGGTGATGCAAAATAGCTGTTGTGCATTCTATTGTTGATATTTATGGAACTTGTTGATGATACTTTAAAGAATGAATTATTTATAGAAACTGCAGATATTTATACAGTAATTGCTGAAACTTTATGGTAAATTTGTATTTGTTATTTATATATACACATTTCATAATATAGCATCTAATGGATAGCACACTTTTTGGTGTATTTCTACAGGTTTATAACCTGCTGCTGCTGCTGATGCCGTGTTTACAAGTGTGAAAGAAAATAAACAACATTTGGACACAGAGTTATTTCCAAAGTCTCGCTCTTCTAGCGCCCTCTTCGGTGGGGACAAAAATAACAAAAAACCGAACAGTGTGTGTGTGTGTTTGCGTGTGTGTGTGTGTGTGTGTGTGTGTGTGTGTGTGTGTGTGTGTGTGTGTGTGTGTGTGTGTGTGTGTGTGTGTAATATGGTGTGTGTGTATATAATGTGGTGTGTGCATGTGTGTTTAATGTGGTGTGTGCATGTATGTAATGTGGTGTTTGTATAATGTGGTGTGTGTATGTGTGTGTGTGTGTGTGTGTGTGTGTGTATAATGTGGTGTGTGTATGTGTGCATAATGTTGTGTGTTTGTGTGTGTGTGTGTGTATGTGAATAATGTGGTGTGTGTGCATGTGTGTATAATGTGGTGAGTGTACTGTGTGTGTGTGTATGTGTGCATACTATGGTGTGTATATATGTGTATAATGTGGTGTGTGTGTGTATGTGTGCATAATATGGTGTGTGTATGAGTGTATAATGTGGTGTGTGTGTATGTGTGTAAAATATGGTGTGTGTATGAGTGTATAATGTGGTGTGTGTGTATGTGTGCATACTATGGTGTGTATATATGTGTATAATGTGGTGAGTGTATGTGTGTAATGTGGTGTGTGTATGTGTGTAAAATATGGTGTGTGTATGTGGTGTGTGTATGAGTGTATAATATGGTGTCTGTATGTGTATAATGTGGTGTGTGTATAATGTGGTGTGTGTGTGTGTGTGTAATGGGGTGTGTGTATGTGTGTATAATATGGTGTGTATATATGTGTATAATATGGTGTGTATATATGTGTATAATGTGGTGAGTGTATGTGTATAATGTGGTATGTGTGTGTGTGTGTGTGTGTGTGTGTGTGTGTGTGTGTGTGTGTGTGTGTGTGTGTGTGTGTGTGTGTGTGTGTGTGTGTGTGTGTGTGTGTGTGTGTGTGTGTGTGTGTGTGTAATGGGGTGTGTGTATGTGTGTATAATATGGTGTATATACAGTTGAGGACGATATTATTAGTCCCCCTCTTGAAATTAGACATTTCTCTTGATTTCTCAGTAAGAATGACCATTATTGACCGTTTCTGTTATTCTGGAAACAAATACACTGATGGAGATAATGTTCAATGAGTTGAATTTGGATTTTTCTATTGTTACGATGAGTTTAAACAAAAAAAGGGCAAAAATGACAAGGACAAAATTATTAGCCCCCTGATCATTAATAGTCAATATGGCGCCATTTATGAACCAAAACTGACAACAGGCTCTGATAAGTTGCTACCTAGGTTGGCACATGCCCCACTAGGGATTTTGGCCCATTTCTTCACTGCAAAGTGTTCTAGCTGGTCCAAATCGCATGGATGCTGAGCATAGACATTAACCACAGACTCTCAGTGGGATTGAGGACTGGACTATGAGCGGGTGATTCCAATATCATGGTTTTAGTGTCCTTGAAGAACCTCTGAACTAATCTAAATGTATGCTTTGGGTTACAATGTTGTTGGAAGACCCAGCAATCCAGATTCAGACCCAGACTCCCTGTGTCTGAGGCTGAATAACAGACTAAACTTGATGCCCCACCACTATGTGTAACTGTGGAAACTGCTTGGCCTCATTAGACCAAAGAAGCATTGGACACCTGCCTAGATGATTGTTATTGACCTGGCCTCACCTGGAGTTTTTCCCCCACCAAGAAAGACAGTTGTTAGGGCTTGTCATCATATTGGGCATTGGGGCCATCATCACAGAAGAACCCATTTACTAAAGGCAGTGCATATCAGAGTGTTATTGGGCTTTGCCTGTGAACATTTGAAAGTCAAAAATGAGTTTTGAACATCTCTGCTTTCATCTGATGATATTCAATTGCACCTGCTTTGATGCATGAATTCTGCTTCTGTCAGGTGAAGAAAGGGATAGGCCTTGAATCGTTATAAAATGGTTTCCACAATTAAACATGGTGGTGGGTGCATCATTCTGTGGCAGCCTCAGCCACAGGAAACCTTGTTTGGGTGTACAGCATCATAAAAACTGAAAATTATGATAGAATGTGGAAAGTGACCTTGCAAAAATATGCTCATAGAGGGAGCTAAGATCTTCACTGGATCTTTCAATAAGATAATAACCCAAAATTTGCATCCAAAATAGTTCAAATGTTCTTCAAGGATACTAAAACCATGGTCATGGAGTGGTTCAGACCTCAATCCTTTAGATCAGTGATACTCACTATTTTTTCCTCAAGAGCCACATTAGGAGAAAAAAATCAGGAGGAGAGCCGCATGGAGCGCAACACCCGCCCCCCCCCTCCTTACCCTCCCCTCCCTTACTTTTCAGGGCCTTTTTGGGGCGGGGCTTACATCATGATAGTGTTGGCCTCATTATACATGGTTGTAGTATTATTTATGCAAATGATTATTATTATTAGTAGTAGTAGTATTAATTATTAAATTATTAGTAGGCCTATTATTAAATTATTGAATTATTAATTAATTACCCTATGTCAGCAATTGCTGTTAGGCCTCCTAGCTCACTTTTAAACACTAAAAGACACCTCTGCTGAAGGGCACTTTTACATCAAAGAGCAATAGGGCAGTTCAGTTTAACCTGGCGCTGACAGATGGCCAATACATGCAACCAGAGTCAAAACCAACACAAAAACAGAGGGACGAGTCCAGTTTTTGTTGTTTCTCTCTCTCTCTCTCTGGCACTGTCAGCCAGCATATTTTTGATGGCTGATGGATAGACCTCCGGATCGTCATTCACAATGTAACGAGGACAGAATTAACAGATTGGCTCAAGAGTTATTGATCTTGTGAAGGATGGTTGCCTGATGGTCTTGTTAACTTATTATTTATAAAAATGCGACGTCGCCGACAGCACTAGTTCTATCAGCTGTCAATCAATGCCGTGCGGAGAGAGGGAGAGAAAGCGAGATAGAGAGAAAGTTGAAGTTTCCAACTTGCCGCATTCCAACGCGACACCACGTGCTTTACTCGCGCTCTGCTTGCCTTCATTGCCCGTTTGACAGCGCCAGGTTAAACTGAAAATGAACAGAGATTTGGAGGTGGTCACCAAGCAATCTGCGCGACAGAGTTACAATAGGCGCGAAAATGAACAGCGATTTGCGATGTGGTCACCAACAATGCAATCTGCGCGAGAGAGTTACACCAGGCGCGTGCACATATCATTCACAATGTATGATGGAATTACTCGTTTGATGTGGACCAGATAATTTATTGGTCTCCGCCATTGAGTGTCGTGGCGTTGTTGTGAAGGATGTTTGCCGAATTAGGTTAAGTTTCGGCGCTCTTTTCTCTGCTGATAGACGACCCCCAGCCATTTAGAATGTAAAGCCGTCTATTTTTAAAATAATGTAAAACTATGCCACCAATGAAAATGTGAACAAACGTCCATAAAAATGACAGCCAATGCATTTTCAAATCAGATCTGTGATTGATTTTCGCGGCTCACTTCGGAGGGGAAATGTGGCTTGCTGCGCGCGCCCGAGTCAAATTTGTCAGTAAATAAATAACGACGCATGGGGTGCCGGGTCAGCCAGGTGGAAAAAAAGAGATCTTGATGTAGACGTGCCCATAGCCTTGCCTACTTGGCGTGATGCAGATGACTGTGATGCGTGTTCATTGTATATGTATGTAGACATAGCAGATTTTAAATGCAGGTCTGTTGATTGTGTTGGGCTATAATATTTTTTCTATAACCTTGCGAGCCGCCAAGTCAGGCGTCGCGAGCCGCCTGAGGCTCGCGAGCCGCGCAATGAGTAACAGGGCTCTAGACAGTATTTGAAGAGTGCTGAAAATGAGTGTCCATCCTCAACATGCATGCCATTTGGACCAGCTTAACTATTTGCGATGAAAAAAATGGGCCAAAATACCTGGTAGGACATGTGCCAACATAGTTAACAACTAATCAAAGTGCCTGGTGTCAATTTGTGTTCATAAATGGCACTTTATTGACTATTAATGATAAGGGGGCTAATAATTTTGTCCTTGCCATTTTTACACTTTTTTGTTTAAACTCATTGTGAAAATGGAAAAGTGCAAATTTAACTTATTGTATACTATCTCCATGGTGTATTTGTTTCCAGAATAACACACATTTATTAATAATGATCATTCTCAATGATCAATGAAGAGATATGTCTAATTTCAGGAGGGGGGCTAATAATATCGTCCTCAACTGTATATGTGTATAATGTGGTGAGTGTATGTGTATAATGTGGTGTGTGTATGTGTGTGTGTGTGTGTGTGTGTGTGTGTATATAATGTGGTGTGTGCATGTGTGTTTAATGTGGTGTGTGCATGTATGTAATGTGGTGTTTGTATAATGTGGTGTGTGTATGTGTGTATAATGTTGTGTGTGTATAATGTGGTGTGTGTGTGTGTATAATGTGGTATGTGTGTGTGTATAATGTGGTATGTGTATAATATGTGAATGTGTAGGCCTATGGATTATAGTGTATGCTGTATCTCTTCTGTATTTGCTGTGCAGCACATTGCAAATTAATAAATAAATAAATAAATACAAAGGAACGTCCAAAAGGTTTTTTTTTGTCCAGTAGGGCAAAGGGGCAGGTGCTTTAGGACCACCTCACCCATATCTGTGCACAGCTCTGCATCTTTCCCATTCAACCATAATACTACATGAACACCACACAGCATATCTTACTGTAGCACACTCTCACTGCAGTAACTCAGATTAGTGAGACATGCTGAAGTGCATTTTAGGTGCTGAAGAAGATTAGCACTCGCTTCTTGTGCTTGAGAGTGAGAACGTCTTATTTCAACAGATAAAACAAGTGCAGAAATATGATGATTATCTCTCGATATGACGCAGTATGGTGCTGTGTCTAGAAATGAAGACAAGTTCTAAGCAGCTGGAATGAAATTTGCATTGCAGTGATTGTAATAAAGACATACTGTATTTTCAGCCTGTTATTGTTCTTATAGGATCAGTGATGGTGGAGAACAAGTGTGTGTGTGTGTGTGTGTGTGTGTGTGTGTGTGTGTGTGTGTGTGTGTGTGTGTGTGTGTGTGTGTGTGTGTGTGTGTGTGTGTGTGTGTGTGTGTGTGTGTGTGTGTGTGTGTGTGTGTGTGTGTGTGTGTGTGTGTGTGTGTGTGTGTGTCGGGGGAGGGGGGTGGGGTTCATGGTTTGGCTCAAGACTCAATCTTTGTCTTTCATGCGGTCATGTCTGTCTCATTCTCTCTCATTTGTTTTGTCCATCCAACCATCCATCCATCCATCCATCCATCCATCCGATTATCCATCCTTTCATTTCCATTCGATTATCCTCGTCTGCTCCTCAGTCTCCTCCTCATTCATTAAGCTCCTCATGAGATTTTATTTTTGGCCCGTTTTTGTTCTTAGCATACAGGAGGGAGGGAGATGGTTAGACTCAAGACTCAATCTTTGTCCTTCTCTCTCTCTCTCTCTCTCTCTCTCTCTCTCTCTCTCTCTCTCTCTCTCTCTCTCTCTCTCTCTCTCTCTCTCTCTCTCTCTCTCTCTCGCACCCTCCCTCTCGCTCTCTTGCTCTCTCTCTCTCTTGTTTCTCATTCTCCCCCATCTGTTTGTCCATCCATCCTCTTTCCACTCGATTATCCTCTCAGTCCAAACCCTCATCCCCTCGTTGCCTCATTAGTATTGTTCCTTTTCAGGTAGGATGTAGTGTAGTGATGATGGGAGGCAGGTGGGTGGGAGGTCCTTGTCTCCTTACAGGGGCGGATGTAGCCATTTTTGGGGCCCTAGGCAAAATACAAACATGGCGCCCTGAAAAAGTAGCAGGGCAGTCATGGGTAAGCGGTTAGGGTGTCAGACTTGTAGCCTAAAGGTTACCCGTTCGACTCTCGACCCGCCAGGTTGGGCAGTCATGGGAAAGCGGTTAGGGTGTCAGACCTGTAGTAGCCCATGGGTGGGGTACCTATGTCTTGTGGCCTTGAGGCCGATTTATCTGGCCCCCGATATGATTTTAATGTTATGCAGCTTCACATGAAATATGACATATTTTGTAAAGGAATCTTAGAAAATAAATTTGCAATACAATGAAATTATATTCAGGGGACCTAGAAAAGGTGGGGTCTGATTTTATGGTGTTTACCTTCAAAATAGGCCAAAAGTGCAGGGGGAAATCCTGGTTTGTCTTCATAATGCGGCCATCGGAGGACTGTTACAGCCCTTGGATGATTTTGAAGTTGCCCCTCAAATGAAAAAGGTTCCCCACCCCTGCTGTAGCCCAAAGGTTGCCGGTTCAACTCCCGACACACCAGGTTGGTGGGGGGGAGTAATTAACCAGTGCTCTCCCCCATTCTCCTCCATGACTGAGGTACCTTGAGCATGGTACCGTCCCGCCGCGCTGCCCCCTTGCGCGGGTGAGGCATAAATGCAATTCCGTTGTGCGCAGTGAACACTTGTGTGCTGTGGAGTGCTGTATGACAGTGGGAATTGGAGTTTCCCAGTTGGGCTTTCAGCATTCTTTTTCTTTTGTAATTCTGCACGTGCACAAAATAAGGGTCACCCATAATTGCTCTTATCCCTGACTGATCTTAGATTTGCACCATCTGTAGAGCATTTAAGCATTTAGACACATAAAATTGGGTGTTTTGGTGCTATATGTTCCAGCGGTGTAGTCTACGTAGAACGCGGGTATACGGAGTATACCCACTTTTAAATTTCAGGGATTTCAGTATACCCACTTAAAATTGATTGATCCATTGTTTTGAATGGCACAAATATATACAGTATACCCCCTTCAAAAAATGCTCAAACATACAGTATACCCACCATAAAAAAGTAGACTACACCACTGATATGTTCTGTTTCATACATGTATGTCTGCAATTACGTTACATAACAGACAAATTAAGATCAGGCCTACTTTTTTGTGTGTTTACTGTGGCTGGTGTGAAAGTTAGGGGCCCCAATGGAGGGCAGATTTGGTCAAAGGCGAAGCCCTAGGCAATTGCCAAGGTTTGCCTAATGCAATGTCCGCCTCTGTCTCCTTCCCCTCCGCTGTCTCCTTCTCTCTCATCTGTTTGTCCATCTATCCTTCCTCTTCTCCACCTTCCTCTTCTCTTCTCCGAACATTCGTTCGCTCCCTCCCTCATTAGCTTCCCCTCTCCTTCCCTTCTGTTCCTCTGTCTGTTCCTCGGGCACACACACACACACACACACACACACACACACACACACACACACACACACACACACACACACACACACACACACACACACACACACACACACACACACACACACACACACACACACACTGTCTGTTCCTCAGGCTACCATCGCAAATCCCACTAAGAATAGCTCCTGTCCGGCTCTGTTTCCCCTCATGTTTTATCCGTCCCGTAATGCTGTCATTATGCATCCCTCCGATAGAACAAGAGACAGAGCAGGGCCTTGCAACCGGGGGCTGAACTGGGACGAAAAAACAAGCCAGGCATTTTCGGCCAAGGCCGGTGCGGCAGGCGTTGATAGAGGTATTGAAGCCTGTGACAATGTTTTTAGTCATTTATCACTAGCTATGTTGACCAACAACAGGCAAAATTAATATTTGAATCTGAGTAAGACAGGTCAGCTGTAGTAGCATGAGGACTGATACCACTAAATTGAGGGGAGGTGCAGGCAAAATCATCATCAGTCCACCGGGCAAATGCCCTGTATGCCTCATGGCCAGTCCAGCTACTTGAGGGGGCGGGGAGGGGAGGAACACACCACCGGAGGACACTGAGAAAGAGACCTTGAGACGTGTAGAAAGAGAGAAGGAAACCAGAGTGAAGAAAGAAAGAAAGAAAGAAAGAAAGAAAGAAAGAAAGAAAGAAAGATTTTTAGTTGTTTATTTCCAGACTTTATGGTGCCCATTCACTAATGTTACCTTTTTCATGAATACTTACCACCACCATCAAATTCTAAGTTTTCATTATGACTGGAAAAATTGCACTTTTCATACATGAAAATGGGGACCTTCTCAATGGTCCGCCATTTTGAATTTCCGAAAAATAGCCATTTTTAGCTGCAAAAACGACTGTACTTGGACTATACTAGAAAATATTTGTTTAATACTTGTTTAAAATTTCATGTAAAGGTCAAATTTGGCAATAGGCAGCCCAGTTCCAATGAGCAGCATAGTTGCAGTACCCTTTTTGACCATTTCCTGCACAGTGTACCTTTAAGGCAGGGGTCCCCAAACTTTTTTCTCTGGGGGCCACATTATCGTTCATGACTGTGATCAGGGGCCGGGATCAATCATGTGGGCTTTATACTAGGCCACTGACTGTTACAGCCTTAATTTCTAGCAAAAAATAGTTCATCATTAGAAGTGATTTGCAAAAGAAGTGAGTACTTCACATGTTTTTCAATTTGAAATGCCACAGGTATTCCTTAGGATTCCTCAGGATTCCTTTTAATTTCTAATAACCATGTAAAAATACCAAGGGAAAGGTATGAAAAATATGGTGATTGACAGTTTATGAGTGATACAATAGAAATGGTAAGCCTGTTTTTATTACAGTGAGATGAGAAACTATCAAGATAAGATAGGATTGCTTCTTTGGGGCAGTTCAAATGGTGAGGTGCAGAGAGGTGGAGGGCCGGTCAAAGGGACGTGGCGGGCCGCATCCGGGCCCCGGGCCTTAGTTTGGGGACCCCTGCTTTAAGGTCTGACAGCAGCTGTTCAACATGCAACTCTTGTGTCCTTTAAAAAAAATATATATATACTGTATATTTTTAAGGCTTTTTATACTATATTATACTCTATTTTATACTATATACTACATGTATACTATATATTTAGATGCCTGAAGAAGATCTATGATCGAAACGTTGCTCCTAATAAATTAAGTCTTTACACAGCATGGCCAATGGTGAACAATCTGAACATTTACTAGAGGTGTCAATAATAATCGATTTGCCAATGCATCGCAATGCAGGGCAGGACAATTCAATAATCGATTTGGCAAAGGCCATAATCAATGCAGAATATTTTTCCAAGTTTCAATTACTTCTCTGGGCATTTCCGGGGAGGCAAATTAACTTTACATTAATTTAAAGCTCTCCAAAGCACTGGGAGCTGCAGGATTGATACACACAACAGCCAATAAAATGTTGTTCAGTATCTAACTGCTTGTATTGCCTCATGACTGATGAAAAATATGTCCTTGCTTTCAGTAAAATGCATTGCAATGCATCGTGGAATCGGACTGAATCAATTCGAAATTCGTAATCAAATTGAATCGTAAGGGCAGTGCCAATGCACATCACTAACATTTACATCTACCCACTATCATTGGGTCTGTGGTCTCTGTACTTGTCTGTCATCCTAACCGGTCTGTGGTTATCAGCGTATCTGTTATGAGGTCTATCTCAAGGAGCAAGTGGCCTCTTCAGTAATAGCTGGTAGCTATAGTATACACTTACCATCAACAGTAAGTCCACTCAAACAGGGTCGGATTGAAATTGGCCTGGGGCCCCTAGGCTAAAGGTTGCTGTGGGCCCCCACAAATTTCACTACAAACGTATCGTGTCATCATTATGAACAAGGAATAAAGGATAACATCTCTATCAACTGTACTCAACAAAACAGATTCTTTTTTTCAGTATTGCATCATGTCAACATTCTGCAATTTTTACCATTTGGCCAATCAGGTGCCCCATGGCAGGTGGGGGGGCCCTATAGGCTGCAGTCATATGTAGTTTGTCGCCTGTGCGTTAATCCAGCCCTGCACTCAACGATTTTCTAGGTCCTGCCTTTTCACCGTCTCTGGTCCACTGCTGTCTTTCTGCTAATGGCCAGTCGTGACCAGTGTTGCCAGATTGGGTGGGTGCCCGCCCAATTGGGCTACTTGGGATGAGCGTCTGCGGGTAAAAATGGGAAAAATTTACCATTTGGCGTTTTTTTCAGCCGTTTTGGGCCCTTAGAAGTCAATGTAATTTGTTGAATTTAGGCGGAATTTTGTGCATTTTGGCGTTTTTGAGAGCCTTTTGGGCAGATGTGTTTGGTCAGACACATCTGGCAACACTGTGACTGAGGCAACAATGCTCTGCTGCTGTCTCTGGGCTAATGGCTAATAGCCTGGGTTTAAGGCTAAAGCCTCCCGAGGGCTCTTCATCTGTAGTGGCAGCCAGGGCTGGTCAGGGAGGGGAAAAAAATCAGGTCGGGCATGTTCAGCCAAGACCTGTGTGTGTGTGTGTGTGTGTGTGTGTGTGTGTGTGTGTGTGTGTGTGTGTGTGTGTGTGTGTGTGTGTGTGTGTGTGTGTGTGTGTGTGTGTGTGTGTGTGTGTGTGTGTGTGTTGGGTCAAAATTGAAATCAAAATTATTAATCACAATTATCAAACAATAAACAACTGTACAAAATGTTTTTTTTAAAGATTTGTTTTGGTCGACTTTTTATTTGATAGGACAGTGTGAGAAATGGACCCACCGGTCGGCCAGGAATTGAGAGGGACAATGAAGCCTGTTACAAGATTTTTACTCATCTATTACAAGCTATTTTGAACACAACAGCCAAAATTAATATTTAAATCTGACTACGTAAGAGAGCATTGGATGCATCGAGGTGCCCAACCACTAAACTCGCTCACCAATAAGTGGGGTCGGAAATGAGAATTTGTGAAAAAGGTGAACGAGGAAGTGCCTTGCTAATCGACGAAGCTAACCAGCCAAATCCTGCCCCCCTGGATATCCCTCCATTGTGAGGAGCATCCAATCAATAGTCAACAGTCCACTAGGCAAATGCCCTGTATACCTATGCCTTATGGCCAATCCAGCCGTGCTGTCAGGGCCAGGCTGACGAGGACAAAAGAAGTCTTTTATCTCGCCAGTCGATAAACACATGACAAGCAGCAGACTCCTCCAGAGTATAGGGCCATTTAGCACCTCCGCTTTCTATACAGTATAATACGTGGGAGGGTACCTATGTTCCCCGGGTCCTATGTTCCCCTGTCTTTGTATGGGAGCGGGGAACATAGGACCCTTTTTCTAAAAAAGGGTTCTATGTTCCCCGCATTGTATGTTTCCAAGTTTACAAATTGTGGCCGTCCCAAAACCATCCCTAAACCTAACCTGTCAGAAATGCAATGTTTCTGAGTTGTAAATGTGCGCCCTGACCAAAACTATCCCTAAACCTAACCTGTCAGAGGTGCAACAACCATGCGGCAGCAGTCTACTTGTAAACATCGGGGAACATAGAACCCTTTTTTGAAAAAAGGGTCCTATGTTCCCTGGTAGAGGGGAACATAGGACCCGGGGAACATAGGACCCGGGGAACATAGGACCTGGGGAACATAGAGATGACCCCTAATACGCTAGCTTCACATATGGCAAGAAACATACAAGGTTACTGCTGCTGCTGTGAAAACACTTGGTTTTATCTTACTTCAGACATGTAACAATTTTTCATCTTTTACCTGACATGTTTTGATGGTATACCAGAGACAGTCTAAAAAAGAGACAGAACAGTTCAAAAAGCGCCCATAGGAATGAACGGGTGCAATTCGCTATGCTAATATGGCGCGTGCTTGCACATATCCCACCTGTCCGGTAACATGAGCCAATTGCTTGCTGAGCTGCGCTGTCACTTATCCAATCATCTCGCAGCCTCGACGCAACCTTTTACGACCGCTCGAAGTCAATCGTATGCCCTGAGAATCTGCTTCAGCCGGTCGGTTGCTGATGACATGTGCGGCTCACATCGGGTAGCTACTCGCACTTGATCCCAAATAGCGCCCCTGAAGCGTAGCCAAGATGGCCGCTGAGTGAAAGGACTTAAACTAAATGACTTTGGGTATACTCTAAACGGATAAAATTCTAGACGGGTCATCATGACTACTGTTAGGCAATACTCAAATCCTCCTGTCTACGCCACACAAGTCCATGTAGTCATGACGAAACAGTGACCTAATCTGAGCAGAATAAATCCCCCCCCATTTACACAATACAGCGATTCACACATCACAGCACCCATCCCTCGAAAATATTAGAAAATATTCTTAGGTCGAAAAGGGGTTCTCCACTGAAAATGTTCGGAGATCACTGGTCTTGAACATGGAAAGAAACACTAAAAACATCGGGAACAGGAACAGAGGAAAATCATGTATTCTATTTTTTTCATGTCTTTGCCACTTAGAGAAATAAGAGCGGATTTCCCTTGTCCTTGGATGTAAACAACAGATATTATAGTGATTCTACACTGGAATCTTATATTATAGAGGTTCTACACTGGAATCCCTGGCAGCCCTTCATGAATGAATCATCAAAGATGTCAGCTCAAAGACAAGCTTCTTCCCTCGTCAATGACTCTTTCCTTGTGGGAGGGGTGTGTGTGTGTGTGTGCGTGTGTGTGTGCGTGTGTGTGTGTGTGTGTGTGTGTGTGTGTGTGTGTGTGTGTGTGTGTGTGTGTGTGTGTGTGTGTGTGTGTGTGTGTTGGATGTGTGTGAGTCAGACAGGCAGACAGAGGGGGTGGTTAGTTGTGATGGCAGCTGTTTGATTATTGAATGTGCTCATGGCAGTAAGTATGATTTGTCTGTGTGTGTGTGTGTGCGTGTGCGTGCGTGTGTGAGTGTGTGTGTGTGTGTGATTACTCAATGTGCTCATGGCAGTAAGTATGATTTGTAGAGATGCACCGGATCCTGATTTTTAGGATCCTGCCGGATACCGGTTCCACTGCCTAAGATCCTGCCGGATCCGGAACCGGACACCGGATCCTACGAAAGGGTTGAAACACATAGCCTACTCACACATGTGGGCCCTTTTTATCACGTTGGCTCAAACTATTTTGACTGAAAAGCCTCGGCTACCGGATCCTGGATCCTGGATCCTGGAACCGGATCCGGATCCTGTGAAAAACCCTATTATCCTGCCGGATCCGGAACCGGATCTTGGATCCGGTGCATCTCTAATGATTTGTCTGTGTGTGTGTGTGTGTGTGTGTGTGTGTGTGTGTGTGCGTGCGTGCGTGCGTGCGTCGTGCGTGCGTGCGTGCGTGTGTGCGTGTGATTATTCAATGTGCTCATGGCAGTAAGTGGCAGCAGCTACAGGAAGTCCTTACAGCCTTACAGTCCTCCTCAAGCAGCAGCAGCAGGCCACAGGGGACTGGAGAAGAATGGAGGCTGGAGCAATACAGCATCCACTCACCATTTGTGTGTGTGTGTGTGTGTTCATATGTGTGTTGGGTCAACATTGAAATCTAAATTATTAATCACAATTATCAAACAATAAACCCCAAGTTTTCATCTTTTTCAATAGGCCTTCTGGTCTGCAATCCACTGTGAAAACCCTGACAGGACAATAGACCTAATTTTCGCAGCCATAGACTCTGTGTATGTGCATTTCAATCATTATTTTCAGCACTTTCCTTTGGATATTGCAAGGTGGCCAACTTTATTTTCATTTATTTTACTTTAGTCAACCTTTGTAAACATGCATGTAAGGAAATAGGACAGAATAGTGCTGAAAGTAGTTCATCGTTCATGAAAAACACCTTATAGTACAATGTAATAATGCATGAAAACAAGTCATTTTGGAAAATGGCGGCCATATTGAATTCTGAGCAAAAATTGACGTGGCCCCATGTTTTAATTTCTTCCAATAGGGCTTCTGGTCAGTAATCCACAGAGAAAAGTGCGGTAGGACGAAAGGCCTAATTTTCCCAGCTGATGACCTGTCTAAAGGGGTCGGCAAAGGACCCAGGCCGGGAATCGAACCTGCGTCAGCCGTATGGCAGGCGAGTGCCCTACAGGTTGGCCACGGCAGGGCCTGTACAAAATGTAATGTACAAAATCACAAAATGAAATATAACCAAGAATGTGTATAAGGGATGAACAAAATAAAACTGTTATAATTATGAAAAAGGCAATAGCATAGGTGGGCCTACAGATTTTTGTCCAGAAATACCAGCATGTCAGCATGTTCTGAAGTCAAGGATGCCTGAAGGCAGGGCACTATGTTGCCCCTTGTGAGATCATGATGAAATCATCACGACCACGATTTTTAATTGTCGCACCCAAAGTCACGTTTTTTGATTAATTTTGATTACTAATACAGTAGTACAACCCTAGTGTTAATATATACTGTACAGGTGTGTAAGTGCGTGCGTGAATGTGTGTGTGTATGTGTGCGTGTGTGTGTGTGTGTGTGTGTGTGTGTGTGTGTGTGTGTGTGTGTGTGTGTGTGTGCGTATGTGTGTGTGTGTGTGTGTGTGTGTGTGTGTGTGTGTGTGTGTGTGTGTGTGTGTGTGTGTGTGTGTGTGTGTGTGTGTGTGTGTGTGTGTGTGTGTGTGTGTGTGTGTGTGTGCATACATGTGTGTGTGTGCAATGTGTGTGTGTCAGGAGCAGCCCTGAAAATCCTCTGGCTCCCCGTTTGCCTGAACCCCATCTTCCAGGGATGACTCATGACTCTGTCTCTTGGTGTCTATTTTTGCTGCACCGTAGGAGGGATGGGAGGTGTGATGTGATGTGTGATGTGTGGATCGCTATTGTGTAAACGGGGGGTAATTTCTTCTTCTGCTCAGGTTAGGGTTTCTTTACTGTGTCGTCGTGACTACCTGGACTCGTGTGGCGTAGACAGAAGGATTCGACTGTTACCTAACAGTCGTCACGATGACCTGGGACTCTTAACACTTTACACTTAAAACTGAAAGGTTTTCATCTTTTACCTGACATGATTCGACAGTATAGGCTACCGTCGAAACATGTCAGGTAAAAGATGGAAAAACTCTCACGTGTCTGAAATATAAAATAAACCCAAGTATTAGTATAACAGTGAGACATAGTAAACGTCATACATATTTCTGGGACACTGCTGTTTGTCTGGAGACTTGTCGTATCTTGTTAGATTTGTAACAGCATTATAACATATTTTAATCAGAGTAAAGATCCTTTTTCTGGAAGCTGTACCTGATTCTGTGTTTGGGTGTTCATTTTGATTAGTGAGCTTCACACAAGAGGGCCACATTGACCTTCACACAAGAGGACCAGAGTGACCTTGAGGACCACAGTGACCTTCACACAAGAGGACCACATTGAACTTCACACAAGAGGACCACAGTGACCTTCACATTTTAGGTTAGATTAAAAACACTGACAGGGTGACATAAGACAGAAACAGAGAGGCAGAGAAATACAGAGTGGCCCACTCCTACTCTGTATTTCTACTCTTCATACCTCTCTGAGTGTGAACCCTCACACAAGAGGGCCACAGTGACCTTCACACAAGAGGGCCACAGTAGCCTTGGTCTCACTGCAGGGCCAGCCCCGGGCTGGCCCGGACAAAAGCGGGCTGACGGTGATCTCATCAAAAGGGGGCTAGGTGCTAAAGATGGCCGCCGGGCCAGGTTGTGGGGCTAAGGGCCGCTTTCCCTGGCCCGTCGAATTCGATGGGCCAGCAAGCACCGCTGAGGCTCGGAGGCGGGGTCAACCTCGGGCGATATAGCCCACGTGCGATATAGCCTACCAGACCTTCGGCGATAATAGCGCAAAAGCTAAATAAGCCGACATAAATGTCATGTGTGAGTAGCCTATGTGTGAGACACTTTTTATTGGTGTCCAGTGGAAAGCATGCCAAATCACGATAATGGCACAAGAGTTGGCGGCTAAAAGCAGAAAAAAGCCGACATGACTTAGCTATGACATCCCAAGTTTAAGTGTGTGGTGCCCATGATGCCCTGATAACAACAAAAAAGTTATGTTGGCTAAATAACTTTAAAAACACAAACAGAAGTGCCAAAGTTGCATCTTATGAAATTATGCCATAAGAAAGCCAAACACCCCAAACTAATAATTTGCCCAGAATTTAGCGATAAGTCCCCCTGTGCTTTCACGCCATGGTGAATCTAAGCTAAAGAGTCCTAATCTAAAAGATATATAGGTCTAAATATATAAATAACCAGCGATCTCCTTCTCCTACAGACATGTGTTAGGGCTTGTTCGAAAGCTGAGATTCTTAGCTTTTTACAGTGTTTTACGGAACGTTTTTATGTTCTTTCATTCAAAAGTTATTAAACTGTAAGCGGCCGCTGTTGCAAGTGAAAAAATAGCGCTTTCCAACTATTTTTTTTATCTCGTCATTTTTTTCCTAACAGCCAGCGATCTCCTTAACCTAGACCTACAGACATGTGTTAGGGCTTGTTCGAAAGCTGAGATTCTTAGCTTTTTACAGTTTTTTACGGAACGTTTTTATGTTCTTTCAATCCACAGTTATTTAACCTTAAGCGGCCGCTACTTCAAGTAAACAATGGCGTTATTCTCCAGCCGGATAGAGAGGAAATCTGTTTTGTCGCTGTGTTCTTTGTTCCCTCGAATTAAACCGACGGTCTAAATAGGCTACATTTGTACGTCCCCAACACAAGACCAGTTCTTTCTAAGTTAGCTCTTTTCATGGAAAAACATGTTTTTCATGCGTCTTTGTCTTCTTAACATGCGCTGCGTCCCATACAGCTTCTGAATCGACAACTTTGCCATGTAATAAAACTGTTCTTGAAAGGCAAGTCATTTTCTTTGCAGTTCTTGTCGTCTTTGTCCGTAGGCTACGAGCCAAACGGCGACCTGCTCCAGCAGAGTTTGCTCAATTTTCTTCTCCTTCTTTGTCGTTGTTCTGTTGTTGTCCTTCTGTGATTTGGGGCGAAAGTGGGCTGTGCCCGACTGACGTTTCACAAACAAGGCGTGTACCTGAATGTGCCTGGGGTCGGCTATGAGTCCGATCAGGCAAAAAATGGCCCGGGGCCGGCAGCTCCGAGCCGGCCACTCTCCTGAGCCCCGGGCGGCCCCGGGCCGCTGAAGCGCGGTAATGAGACCAAGGCTAGTGACCTTGAGAACCACAGTGACCTTCACACAAGAGGACCACAGTGACCTTGAGGACCACGGTGACCTTCACACAAGAGGACCACAGTGACCTTGAGGACCACGGTGACCTTCACACAAGAGTACCACAGTGACCAGTGACTTTCATACAAGAGGACCACAGTGATCGGTGCACAAGAGGGCCACAGTGATGGATGTCGCAGTGACAGAGTGAGTGAAGCAGCAGGACCACAAAAACAAAACAATAAGCTAGTAGGGATGCAACAATATTGGATCGAACCGAGAAATCGCGATACTCAGAGTCACGATACTGTATCGTGATGTAAGGAGGCGATATCGTGATACGCCATTTCAAAATGTTGTTGTGCTTCGGTCTACAAAACAATCATATGATACAATGTGATAGTGCTCCCAAGCTTCAAAAGAGATAAGAGATACATTTCAGAAATCGTGGGGTGAATCGAACTGTAGGTCAGAAATCGTGATACGAACCGAATCGTGAGTTACAGCCCTATAAACTAGAAATGCACTCAGAGAGTGCAGACCTCCGCCAAGGAAGCTGGTTTGATAGAACATTTGACTATATTACAGCCTCATTTTTTCCCCAAGTCTTTCCGCCTTGTTTTTGTTAAAATTCGCCTTATCCCGCAATGGTGAAGAAGAATAATTTTTTTGGGATTCCTGGATCCAGATCGTGATCCGGATCATCACCAAAATGTAGGCCTAATCACTTGTTCCTTTTGTCATTTCCAACAACTGCCCAAAATTTCTTCCAAATCCGTGCGTAACTTTTTGAGTTATCCTGCTGACAGACAAACAAGCAGACAGACAGATTCAAGATTCAGGATTCAAGATTCAAGATTCTTTTAATGGTCCCGAAGAAAATTTGTCTTAGACAGACAAACCAACACAACCGAAAACAATAATCTCCTTGGCGGAGGTTATAAGCATAGCGGAGAAGCATCAGAGAACATTTGAAAGGGGAAGGCAACAGTGGTCCTTGATAGGTGGAGGATGTCACTCCCCAAACTAACCGCACAAATAGACCAAGCGCGACATGAGCGAAGCGAGCGACGGAAGTAATTGACTTTGCATTGAGTCGGGCGACAAATGCGATTCTGGAGACTAGAGGCAATTCGCGCGACGAGAGCGACAGTTTGAAGTTGAAATCCTTTCAACTTTCTATGACGTGGTTCGGCGACCAGCCGCGACAGCCAATGACTGTATAGAGGTCAGTGACCACAGCCAATGGAAATGTTTGAATGCTTTGCCTCCTGCCTGTAGGGACATACTCTAGTCTCTTCAATCGCTCGTATTGCTTGCTGCTGCACTCTGTCGCTTGAATCGCATTGCGCCTGGTCTATTCGTGCGGTAAGGCTGCATACACACAGGGACATTGTAGGTTAGATAAAAACACTGACAGGGTAGCCTGATAAACCAGTCTAAATGTGAGACCGGAGTAATTTAGTCTGGCCCCGATGAACGATACCTCCGAAGATTGTTGATGAGAACAATCTGTTGTTTTTTCAAACCGTGCCGGCACTCTGACCAATCGGTGATCTTTGCCGTTGATGTGCTTTCCCAACGGTGTTGCGAGGTTGGTCGTCACTCAAAACCCCGCTCGCTTTAATTCAAAACAAATCGCTGCGTTGTGATTGGTTTTGTCAGACTTTGTCACACAGTGTTCAAAACGTTCTCAGATCCGAGGCCAGACCCACCTGCAGATGAAAAATGTTGGCGTCCAGCGGGTGGCGCTGGTTTACCGGGCTACTGACAGGGTGACATAAGACAGAAACAGAGAGGCAGAGACATACAGAGTGGCCCACTCCTACTCTGTATTTCTACTCTTCATACCTCTCTGAGTGTGCACAAGCACACACACACACGCACACGC
>NC_085865.1:9837309-9849809 GCF_034702125.1 Engraulis encrasicolus | reverse complement strand
GTGTGGATCTCCACTACACACAGAATAAATCCGTAGAATAATACACAGTCAAACTACTAGTCTACTGTATGGCCCTGCCCGACTAGGGCAGCGTAGGCCTAGAACTGTGACAGCCAAACCCCGTACAATGACAAAATGACAAGCTAAAGCGGCGGACAGGCAAAAGAAAATAAAACAAACAAAAAGGCTTAACAATTTCGCTAAGGGCAAAACAGCGGTGAGCAGCTGCCGCAAGCAGTCTGCCCACAGAGACCCTCGACGTACTCTGAGGTGTCTGGAATCAGGTGAACACACACACACACGGATCAGTACATGTTACATACAATTAGTGGACAAATGTTTAACATGAGCTACGCATGTGACAAAGAATATTTACAAGCTCACCTCCACAACACTGAGAGGGGGGAAGCCACAAGACTGGGGTTAGACGCCACGGGAACTCTGGCTCCTGAGAATGAACAATATATGTTTAAATACGCAGCTCTAGCTGGTTGCAGTCATCTAGACAAAACTGTGATCACACATACCTTGCTGCACCAGTAGCAAAGGCACCGGGCATCATCAGCGAATACCGGCACACCGGGAAGGCTCCAAAGAGCCAGTCTAATTCATCTGATTTTATAAAAACAATGGCATAGCCACCAATTACGGATTAGCCACTGAGCGGCTACCTGAGTCCCGTGACGTCATTGGGGTATGGGAACTGCTGAGGGACACACCTTACTGGACAGACAGTGCGCCCTGTTACACTAGCAAAGTTCTCTATGCCTCGTTTTACAAATCAACAACTCTGCGACTCTGCGGAATGAAGTATCGAGCAACTTTTATCCTCGGAAATAGGTGGAAAGTAGAGATTTATAACGCTTGCTAAACAGGTGCTGGTCCATGCCAGCAGAAGCAGCGTCTTTCAGCTCTGGAATTCTGACTAGCGCTCGGACTTTGGAATGCAGGGGACCTTTAGAGACGAGGAATGTTAGGGCTCATCATCACGCTTTGACACAACGTAAGCCATTTCACACAGGATTACCCCTTTAATAACAGAGAAAAGGAACCCATTCACTGCTTGCTTTACTGTACATGGCAGTGTGTATTTGCAATGTAGTTGCCATAATGTGCCTAGTCACATGCACTGACTTTACACTGTCCTCCATGTCACACATCAAACAATCAGATGCAAAACAAGACAGGTCCAGCCCTTTATGCTGTTTCATGCTGTCATGCTGTATGCCCTCTAAGAAACTATCTTCTGAGCAAAGTCAAGATGAATATATGCAGCCGTATTTAAATGGCGTGTCAGACAAGATGTCCCGCGGGGGTTGGCATAATGTGTGCATAAACACACACAGACCAGATTGTGGGGAGTGCGTGTGTTTTTCTTTTCTTTTTTCTTTCTCAAGAGTCCAGCTGAGAGGAGTAGCCCCTCGTGTCATGCTGAAATGACAGACTGCTGCTCACACTGGCAACCGTTTAGCATAAATATTCAAAGAATGCAAATTGTGTTTATTCTTCTTCTTTTTTTATTTTTTATTGAATATACGTTTCATTTTAGCATGTGACCAAGGACTTTTGTTAAGTGGTGTTTAGTGCAATGAATAAAATGTGGATAAAAGCATCTAATATCAAATATATTCAGTTATTTTTCTTTCTATGCTCTTCTATTTGATTATGTTACTACATTAAATTCCCTGAACATATTTTTGTCAAGTGCTATTTATACTTTCAATCTAAATACTTAACCAGTTACTCTAATTAAAACGTCTGTCACTCACTCGCCATGGCGCCGTCAGGTTGCTATGGAGGGCACTCTGCGTTGCTAAGGAAAGCACATTGGCAAAATTAATTTGCCGCCATGCATCTTTCTTAGGGAGGCTTTTGGATATGAATGATGGCTGACATGTTTTACGCATGCTCGATGATGCCTGTGATGATAAATTTCCCCAGAGCGAGAGAGAGAGAGAGAGAGCGCGAGGCGAGGACTCAGTGATTTAAATCAAGTTCCTTCTCTGCCACTTGGGCTCAGTGTTGCCAGATTGGGCGGGTGCCCGCCCAATTGGGCTACTTGGGATGAGCGTCTGCGGGTAAAAATGGGAAGAATTGGCCATTTGGGCCCATAGACGTCAATGTAATTTGTTGAATTTGGGCAGAATTTAGCGCAATTGGGAGGTTTTTGAGAAGCTTTTGGGCGGGATTTGGTCAGACATATCTGGCAACACCACTTGGGCTGAATGATGCTTGCTGGCAGTCAGCTCCTGCTGTTGGCAAACATGGTGGCACGTTAAGGAAGCCAGCTAACCCTCGGGGATATCAGCTAGCTCCCTCCCTAGCTACTTGTCAGTCACTCTGAATGAAACGCTATCGCCACTTTAGAGGAGTGGTTATTTCCCCTCAGGCTTTCCTCTCACAAGTTCAACGTTTTTTTGTTTTTTTAAAACATTCTCGAAGAAAGTGTTTTTCGCTTTCCTCAGCAAAGTGCCTGCTGTGCTGCTTGTCTTTTGATGTGAAACTGTGGCCTTGCGCGATTAAGGCCAGTGAATGCATTATTCCTGAGTAAACAAACAAATAAACAGAACTAAACAAACAAACATGCATAGGTGTGTTTGTTTACTTGTGTTTTGTTTATTGGATTATCTCTGTCTTAATTTGCTGGTTGGCTTGTGTGCTTTCAGACTCGCCAAGAAGATTTTTCTGGGCCCGGGGCAAATTCACCTGAAAGGGGCCCCCAATCCAATACAAGCAATGTAATGAAGACCCAATGATGGGCCCCCTCTCTCCCTTTGCCCAGGACAACTGACTCCCGTCGGCTTCCCTGCAACCAGCAATTGATTTTTGTTTTTGTTTTGAAGTTTTGTCCTTTTTTATGAGACAGGATACTGGAGGGGAGAGAGGAAGCGAGTTGGGAGAGAGAGAGAGACGGGGAAGGGCTCAGGGCTGGCAAAGGACCCGGGCCGGACTCAAACCTGGGTCGGTCACGTAGTAGACGAGTGACCTATCGACCAGCAATTAGGGTCCTCTGGGCCTCCTGGGCCCTCTGCTTTTTAATTTATATATGCTACCACTTGGGCATATCATCCGGCACCATGGTCTTTCATATCACTCCTATGCAGATGATACCC
Organism: Engraulis encrasicolus; assembly: GCF_034702125.1. NCBI lineage: Eukaryota > Metazoa > Chordata > Actinopteri > Clupeiformes > Engraulidae > Engraulis > Engraulis encrasicolus. The sequence goes on along the minus strand of NC_085865.1, from coordinate 9,846,696 downwards.
AGTTGTACATTTCTTTTTCCCCTGACGACCCCAGTCCAGTAAATGACCTAATAAGTTGTGTCTCAGACATCAAAAACTGGATGGGTCAGAATTTTTTATTGTTAAACGACAGCAAGACAGAGATTTTAGTTGTAGGCCCCAAGGCTCGTAGAGAACATCTTTGTACGTTTTTAGCCCCCCTTCAGGTAATACCTTGTGATGATGTCAGAAATTTGGGTGTGACCCTTGATACAGATCTTAATTTTAACAAACATATATCTGTTATCACTAAGACGGCATTTTACCATCTGCGAAATATTACTAAAGTACGTGGCCTCTCGTCTCCTCAGGACTCTGAAAAGTTAGTTCATGCTTTTATCTCCAGCCGCCTTGATTACTGCAACTCCCTATATGCCGGGCTCACTAAACAGGCACTCAACAAACTCCAACTCATTCAGAATACAGCTGCCAGAATACTGACAAGAACATCCAAATTTGGACACATCACCCCAATTCTGAAATCTCTTCACTGGCTGCCTGTACAACAAAGAATACATTTTAAAATACTTCTGATCACTTTTAAAGCAGTAAATGGCTTGGCCCCTACCTACATCTCTGACATCATCCCTCCATACCATCCTACCCGTTCGTTGAGAACATCAAATAAAGGTCTTTTATGCGTCCCCAAAATTAACACCAACACTGCACATGGTGCTTTTAGTTATTGTGCCCCTACCCTTTGGAATTCCCTCCCCCTAGAACTAAGGTCAGTGACTTCTACTCCCGCTTTTAAAAAGGGTCTTAAAACGTTTTTATTTACACAAGCTTTTGGTTGAGTTGATTTTTATTGACATTGTTTTATTTCCTAAGGGTTTTTATGTGTTTTATTTTTTACTTTGATTTTACTTTTATTCTATTTATTTTGCTCTGGGCCCTTGCAGACTATGTGTCTAGTCTAGTGTTTGGTGTTTAAAAGGTCTTATCATTGCAATGGGTTTTATTTTGTTTTATTTCCACCTATTATTATATATGTTTATATTTTCACTCAGTTTTAGTGCTGTTTTTAAATTTTCTACTTTTCCTCCTTTTAATCTTACAGCACATTGAGTCTATGTAAGCCATATGAAATGTGCTTTATAAATAAACTTGACTTGACTTGACTTGACTAGGGTGGCCAGATGTCCTCCTTTAGGGAGGACAGTCCTCCTTTTCCGTGCCTTGTCCGGCGTAAGGCACAGCATTAAGCCGGACAAAAGTACATTAAAATGCATGAAATTGTATCTAAAAAAACACACATTTTCTTGGGGGAGGACCCCCAAACCCCCCGTTCTAAAATATGTCCTCCTTTTTCCTGTCACGGACATGGTCACCCTACCAGCAATTGATTTTTTTCCCCCTTGTGTGACATGTGATGTGGCTATAATAAACCCATTTTGAGTCTTGTCTGTTGCGTTGATGGTTTCTATTCCTCTTGTCCCCAGATTATCCTGAGGTCAAGTTGGGGGGACTGGCTGGGGGAGTGACCCACAAATCCCTTGCTTGTTCTCTTCACCCCATACTCAATAAATTATTGTGCCTTACCTTAATCCCTCATTGTCTGACAGCTAAATTGTTTTTCTCCGCCCATTGTAAGTCGCTTTGGATGAGACGTGTCAGCCAAGTGTCATGAAATTTTATAGGTCCTCCACAAACTGCCTGCCCGTTCCCATGGCGACCTAGGGATCAAGGTCTCTTCACACTGAGGAGAATGATGACGTTGTGTAGGGCTGCCAGATGATGCCAAAAAATGCTCCAAACCCGCCTAGGAGCACAGAATCCTGCCCAATTCTATTGATTTCTACGGGTTTTTCTGCTAAATGCCCTTTTTACCCACACACGGCCATCTTAAGCAGCCCAATTGGGCGGGAAACAGCCCAATCTGGCAACACTGGCGGTGGTGGCTCAGGTGGAGGTGGAGGAAAGCACATTGGCTAAATTAATTTGCCGCCATGCATCTTTCTTAGGGAGGCTTTTGGATGTGAATGATGGCTGACATGTTTTACGCATGCTCGATGATGCCTGTAATGATACATTTCCCCAGAGCGAGAGAGAGAGAGAGCGAGGCGAGGACTCTGTATCAGTGACACTGTATCAGTGGTTCTCAACTTTACTGGACCATGTAGCCTATAGCAGCGGTTCTCAATCTTTACTGGACCATGTAGCCTACAGCAGTGGTTCTCAATCTTTACTGGACCATGTAGCCTATAGCAGCGGTTCTCAACTTTACTGGACCATGTAGCCTATAGCAGTGGTTCTCTATTTTACTGGGCCATGTAGCCTATAGCAGTGGTTCTCTATTTTACTGGGCCATGTAGCCTATAGCAGTGGTTCTCTATTTTACTGGACCATGTATACTGTATCAGTGGTTCTCAACTTTCCTGGACCATGTAGCCTATAGCAGTGGTTCTCTATTTTACTGGGCCATGTAGCCTATAACAGTGGTTCTCAATCTTTACTGGACCATGTATACTGTATCAGTGGTTCTCAACTTTCCTGGACCATGTAGCCTATAACAGCCCAATCTGGCAACACTGGCGGTGGTGGCTCAGGTGGTCGAGAAGCCGTTCGGCAACCTGAAGGTTGGAGGTTTGTGCCCCGGTCTGCCTGACCCCCAGCGATGTGTCCTTGAGCAAGATACTTAACCCTCTGGTTGTGTTAGAAACATGGTTACATTCATGGTGTTAACGGTCAAAATTGACCGCCTACACAAAAAAGGTAATAATACATTGATTAAAAATCTGATTAATAAAAAAAAAAGACATGGCCCGAACATAATGACACGGTTTGGATATTCACCATTCATAAGTGTAATGAAATGGGGGGAAAAATATATTACCACATCAACTTACCTCACAGAGCTCAAACCTCCCTCCAAGATGGCTGACGTTGTCTGACAGAAAAGTTTTCCAATGGAGTTGGGTTACTGGCTGGGTTAATATTATGGGTTGAAATTACCCAACATAACCCAGCGGTCGTGTTAACCCAGCGATTGGGTTACAAAAATAACCCAGCCTTTTTAAGTGTGTAGTCACATTGGGCTAGACTCTAGAGGAAGAGATAGAGCCTATACTGTCAATGGATAGAGCATACAGTAGGGGGTACCCATGATGTGAATAAAAGGCGTACAGTAGTTCGTAGGCGTACTACACAAGGGAAAAGGTTGGAAAACATTGCTTTAGCCCGTGGCCGCCCATACCAATTCAAATTTGTTTGATTCGTTCCTCTTGATGCTGAGACTTCACAGCCCAGGGGTGTGTGTGTGTGTGTGTGTGTGCTTCACAGCACATGGTTGTGTGTGTGTGTGTGTGTGTGTGTGTGTGTGTGTGTGTGTGTGTGTGTGTGTGTGTGTGTGTGTGTGTGTGTGTGTGTGTGTGTGTGTGTGTGTGTGTGTGTGTGTGTGTGTGTGTGTACATCACAGCCCTGGGGTGTTGTTTTGTTTCCTGCTGATTCACTGTCAGACAGACACAGAGGGAGGGAGCCACAAATCCAGCATGGACCATGTACAGCAGCGGTTCTCAACCTTTGGACCATGTACAGCAGCGGTTCTCAACCTTTGGACCTTGTAGCCTATAGCAGCGGTTCTCAACCTTTACTGGGCCATGTAGGCAGCGGTTCTCAATCTTTACTGGACCATGTATAGGCTACTGTATCAGTGGTTCTCAACTTTACTGGACCATGTAGCCTATAGCAGCGGTTCTCAATCTTTACTGGACCATGTAGCCTACAGCAGTGGTTCTCAACTTAACTGGACCATGTACACTGTAGCAGCGGTTCTCAATCTTTACTGGGCCATGTACACTGTATCATTGGTTCTCAACTTTACAGGACCATGTAGCCTATAGCAGTGGTTCTCAACTTTACTGGACCATGTACAGCAGCGGTTCTCAACCTTTTTTGAACAAACCCCATTATAAGCCTTAGTAATTCTTTTTTGGGCCATTATTAGTTGATTTATGATAGGGCAGTGAGAGATTGGAGATTCAGGAAATTAGTGGGGAGGGAGAGACGGGGAAGGTTCGGCACAGGACCTGGGCGGGCCGGAATCGAACCCGGGTCGCCCTACTGTTAGAGCCCCGGCAGGGCTGCCCCGCGGGGGCGTTGTTTCCTACTGCTTTACCAGAGAGAGTAGATAAGAGAGATTTTCCGCTGGCCCATTGTGTCCGGGTTCTATTGTCGCAAGGGGGAGGGGGGGAAATCCCCCTTTAGGTAGACTGTTCTATTCATCCTAGGAGCATTATGACACGCCCCTTTAGGCAGACCGGAACCTGGTCATATTAGGTGCCCATAGAAACCTATTATGTTGGCATATCTTTATATCCTTAAAGGGACACTGCGCAGGAAAGGGTCAAAAAAGGTACTGCAACTACGCTGCTCATTGCAACTGGGCTGCCTATTGCCAAATTTGATCTTTACATGAAAGTTTACTAAGTAATAAACAAATATTTTCTAGTATGGTCCAAGTACTGTCATTTTTGCAGTTAAAAATGGCTATTTTTGGAAATTCAAAATGGCAGACCATGGAGAAGATCCCCCTTTTCATGTATGAAAAGTGCAATTTTTCCTGTCATAATGAATACTTTATACTTCATAATGAATTTGATGCTGGTGGTAAGTATTCATGAAAAAGGTAACGTGAATGGGCAGCATGAATTCTGGAAATAAACAACTAAAAATCTCACACAGTGTCCCTTTAAAGAATCTCTGGCTTTACTGTCAGAGAGGGAGCCACAAATCCAGCGCGGACCATGTAGGGACACAGTACTCTCAACTAATATTATCCACTTATTGATTAAGCCTCACGCTGTGACCTTCCACTTACCGTGTGTTGATTTCTGGCCACTGCCTCACTCGTAAAAAAAGAGGTCTCATCTCCACAATCATGATTTTATAACCTTGTATAAAAATGTGATAAATAACGTATTGTGTACGTATTGTGCAAGATCACATGCTGTATCATTTTGATCTTTTAAATACAACAAATATAATAAAATGTGCAAGAGATCAAAATAATGGCGACAAATACATAGTAAAAACATACATATAAAATTAATAAAATATAATTTAAAAAATAATACAACCACCATGAGCAGCATCGTAGGCCGACAGTTAGTCAGCATTTTGCTTGAGAGGCTGTTTCTTCACAAACCTATTCTGCCCTACAAAGGCAAAGTGCAGTAGCAATACAATATTTTGTCGAAATTGAGTCAAGACTGAAAATGGTCTTCGATAAACCTCCTTTATCTTGTGACAAAGCGCTATGGTCCAAATGTGTCCTGTTTTAGAGATATTTCTTTGTCAAATTTGCAGTAACTACAATATCCAACCTAATACCAAGATTAGATAACTTTATTAGCACCCAAAGGCAGATTTGGTTTGCAGACAAGTTATCTCCACATACAAGACAAAACATCTTAAAGTTACACTGTGTAAGATTTGTGGTTGTTTATTTCCAGAACTCATGCTACCCACTCTCTAATGTTACCTTTTTCATGAATACTTACCACCACCATCAAATTCTAAGTATTCATTATGACTGGGAAAATTGCACTTTTTATACATGAAAACGGGGATCTTCTCCATGGTCCGCCATTTTGAATTTCAAGAAATAGACGCTTTTAGTTGCAAAAATGACTGTGCCATAAACTAGAAAATATGAGTTTATTACTTAGTAAACTTTGATGTAAAGATCAAATTTGGCAATAGGCAGCCCAATTTCAATGAGCAGCATAGTTTTTTGACAATTTCCTGCAGTGTACCTTTAAACATTTAGGAAACATATACAGTAGCCCTACAAGCATTCCACACTGGACACTTACTCAATACCAAAAAGTTGTGCATCCTATTGAAGGGACATGAAGTCACATAGTGACAAAAATAGTATCTTATCTATAGGACCTTTATACATTAAATGAGATAAATATATAAGAACATATAAATATGGTAAAACAATAAAAACACGATAAAATAAAACCTTTGAAGGCATTCTTCTCAGTTACAAAGTTGGTGTAAATTACGGCGCTTTGCCTTTTTAAGGGAAGTATCATCCTAGCCAGGCCACGCCCCTCTAGTGATGCAATACCTTTTGTGTTGCTTCTAGTTAGACCAAGAGCAATGCAAATATTGTTTCTAATCTCCCAAAAAAATGGCAACTCCACCCACTTTGTCGGACACCTCGGGAGGCGGGGCAACCATGCTGTTTGGGAAACGTTACTTGTTATGCTCTTGGTCAGACCAAGTCTCGAAGAGATTTGAAAGTCGACGATAATCAGGCTAGTATTATCCTAAGGTATTGGTGACATGTATATATTTATTCACTGCATGGGTTTTATTATTATTGTCTTTCATTTTGTAATTCTCTTGTCTTTTCACATTGTAATTATGCAATTCCTTGGGATAATGTGTCGTTTTGGGAACATTGTTATTCGATACCAGTTGACCCTGTGCCCGCCCCTTCCTTAACTATAAGAACTGTCACTCAAGGGCTGACACACACCTATACACCTGACCAAGACCGCCTGAGGTCGAAACGTTGTGTTTAATAAATCGGTGAGCAGTAACAGTGTGCGGATTTTCTTTCTTCTTTAAGTATTATCCTTCCCATCCCCTCCCAATTACTATCCCCCCCACACACAGCTCCCCTATTCTCCAATCCCTCACAATTACAGGGTGTATGCAGGGTTTTAAAAGTATTAAAAGGTGATAAATTAAAAAGTCAAAATTTAATGGCCTTAAAAGTAGTAAATTTGCTCAAAAGGTATTATTTTTTGAAAAATGAGGTAGACTATTATATTTTGTCGTTGTACCTTTTTGACAAAAAAAATGGATTGATTCTGTATCTAAGGGCAGTATAAGGGCAGTCATGGATACACGGTTAGGGCCTCAGGTTGCCAACCCGCCATGTTGGTGGGGGACCAGTGCTATCCCCCATCCTCCTCCATGACTGAGGTACCCTGAGCATGGTACCGTCCAGCTGCACTGCTCCCTTTTGGGCGTCTTTTTGCAAAAAACGAAAGTATGATGTATTGAAAGTGAAGTGAAAGTGTTAAGGAGGTAGAAATTACAAAAGATGTCTTGTTAATACTCGCATCGGAGTGTCGTGATGGTCGTAAAAAAAATCTAAAGGTAGTGAAAAAGGGTATTAAATGGTAAATTTGACTTAAAGATTGGTGTATATACCCTGAATTACTATCCCACACACACACAGCTCCCCTATTCTCCAATCCCTCACAATTACTACCCCCCCCCCCACACACACACGCACACACGCACACACACACACACACACACCCACCCACCCACCACCCACACACACACACACACACACACACACACACACACACACACACACACACACACACACACACACACACACACACACACACACACACACACACACACACAGCTCCCCTGGCCACTTCTGCTCCTCATGTGGAGGGTCGGTCGGACACAATAGCAAATAATGATAAATCCCCCTCGTAATCACAGTCATCCCTGCCTGTCATTTACTCCAAGGCCGCCTAATGGAGGAGTGGGGAGGACAACACTACACAGCGTAATTACATTTTAACACCACAATTTTATCATGGCGGGTTTAGACAGTGGTGGGGGAGGGGGGGGGGGGGCTTAGAGGCGCATCTTGCCACCAGGCAAGGCAGGCAGCCGCTTGGGGCCCCAAGCCCCCAGATAGTGAATAACAGCCCACACTATACCACAGTAGTGGCGATTTTGGTTCAAATGTTCATTCTTATGCATTTTTGCTTGGGGCCCCATCTGATCCTAGAATCGCCTCTGCGTGTGTGTGTGTAAGGGAGAGATGGGGAGGAGGGGGGGGGGATTGAGGATTATTATGGCCTATCACAGGAGAAGGGCTGAATATTGAATTACGGTGACGAAACACTATTAGAGAACTCTGACTTGGGGAGGCGAAAGCAAACAACATGCATCTGAAACAGAACCTGAAATGGCCCCAGAGAAAGATGGACATCGAGATAGATGGGGGGAGAGAGAGAGAGGGAGGGAGAGAGAGAGAGAGAGAGAGAGAGAGAGAGACAGAGAGACAGAGAGAGAGAGAGAGAGAGAGAGAGAGAGAGAGAGAGAGAGATGAAATGGACCCACAGAAAGAAGGGGCAATTTCACAGATGGACATATACGTAGACAGAAAGAGGGAAGCAGAGAGAGAGAGAGAGGGGGATGAAAAGAGAATTGGACAAGGAGAGAGAGAGAGAGATAGAGAGAGCGATGGACAAGGTGAGAGAGAGAGAGAGAGATGGATAGAGAGAAGGAGATAGATAGGTTCTCCCTCTGTGACTTTTAGATTCTAAAGGCTTTTAGATTCTAACAGGCTTTTCTCCGCCTCTTGTGCATTACAGTTTTTTCAGTTGCTAACAAGCTCTTACCCATACTTTGGATACTTTTTCTAAACTCTTAACACAAACTACCACCTACCAATCACAATTGGCCAAACAGTTCATTTTCTTCTCAAAAGCATACACTGTTAAATATACACAAAGAAATGCATTCATTGACTGCTAATTGTGTGAAAAAAGGCATGTAATGTGTCAACTGTAGGGCAATGGAAAGCCCTTGGTGTGCTAACTGTATTACAGTTTTTCTCCATTGCCTCCACACAAGTTCTGGTACTTCACACACAATTCCCGGAACATCTCACCCATTTCCCAACTCCCCTAACCAATGTCACTGAACACTAAACACAATTCCTACTTAACACTCAAATTCCAGATTTAAAACACACTCTTTTCACACCATTACACACAATTCTCTGGATTACATATTTTTACAGTTTTTCTCGATGACACACACAGACAGTCACTACAATACACATTTGCAGACCCATTAAAACACTGTTGGGCACAGGGTAAAACTAATTTCTCCCAGTAACGTAGGCTTTTTTGTTCTGGATTGCATGGATACTATGACATAAGTTGGAAAAACTTAATTCCCACAACACACAAACAGAAACAGAAAGATTTTTATTTCTTTTTCACAAAAACAACACAAAGATAAACCCCACTGCCTATTTGGCAGTACAAAAAACCTATTACATTACTGTATAGCCTATTGCTATGAAAAAAAAAAAAACACACACACACACACTCACATCTACTCTGCTTCATCCTGCCTTCTATTGTGGTCTGGCCACAGGACCTCATCCACATCACATGCAATCGTTTCCCTGGCCAGGCAGCGAGGGAAATACCGTCTTGCATGGCGCATCCACCCAGAGAAGGCATCAACAGCAATATCGCCATTATTTTCTTCAGTGTTTTACTTACTAAAGAGGGTATTTTCTGTAGTAAAATACTGAAATGTTGTTTTTAGACTCGGGGTACACAGATGTGTATAAATTGT
>NC_085865.1:9827309-9832309 GCF_034702125.1 Engraulis encrasicolus | reverse complement strand
GCAGGACACGTGCCAATTCCTTTTAGTTTTTTTAGCAACATCAAGCTAAAGACAAAAAAACTGTTTCTGATTCTGCCCTCTGCCTTAGAGCACCATACTAACTGCCATTCAGTCAATCAGAACAGGTGCAGCCAATATAGGGTTCCATCTCAACTGTCACTTTCTCTCAACATTCTATTCTTAACGAGCAACTGCTCTGTAGTTCTAGAAGTCTATTGTTCAGCTCTTCAATGCAATGTAATATTGTCTTGCTGTAATGCTTTTCATAGGCAGCTGCTTGGCCCAATGGTAATAGTCCTGCAATATGGAGGTTGGGAGCTTGAATCCCACTCGGACTCATGTTGATTTTCAAAATGATATCATATGCAGTGTTCCTTATCCAATTTAAAAAATACCATGTATGTCATTTAGTATCAATGACAAAGGTGCTGGATTAGAGATATGGAGGTTGGGAGTTCGAATCCCACTCGAACCCATGTTGATTTTCAAAATTATATATGCAGTGTTCCTTAGCCAACTTAAAATACCATGTATGTCATTTAGTATCAATGACAAAGGTGCTGGATTAGAGATATGGAGGTTGGGAGTTCGAATCCCACTCGAACCCATGTTGATTTTCAAAATTATATATGCAGTGTTCCTTAGCCAACTTAAAATACCATGTATGTCATTTAGTATATCCCCAAAACGCGGAGCTACAACACTTTCAAGATGGCTGAATCCAAGATGGCTGAATTGTTTGGCCCATAACTTCTGACTGGGTGGATGGATTTTTTTCCAACATTTCTTTTAGCTTTGTTTTCTCAATAGTACTTTGTTTCATCTCTGCCCCAAAAGGCAAGCCCGCTTCCAGCATTTTCTGTGAGAATGCAATCTATCCTTATCCTCTGCATTTCCTATGTGTTCAATCCAATTGTCTAACTACGAAGTTTTTAGCTATTATAATAATGACAAATACATAGCCTACAGTAGTGGTTCCCAAACTTTTCTCCCTGCGCAGCCCCCTTTTACATTTCAATGTGGTTCCCGCACCCCCTAAACGAATATTATTGTCTGCTGATGGCCACGCAAGCATGGATTAACTGCGCATTCACTGCACATTATGCACAGTTGTTTTGGGGATTCCTCTTTTCCAATAGTCTAGGAGTGAAACTACACTTCATACAATTCACCATACAATTAAAAACTACTTCATTTATTCATTCATGCTGGATAAATCTCACATAGGCCCTATCTACCATTGCTCTATTTATCTCGTGCACCCCCTTATGGCAGGCCGCGCACCCCCAGGGGTGCACGCACCACAGTTTGGGAAACCCTGGCCTACAGTATTCAAAATTTCAATTCCTTTAATGCAAACATTTGAACTGCAAATTTCATACATGAACTACACAAATAGTGAAATTAAATTTCTTTTGTTTGTTATACAAAAAATAATGTTAATTAAAATGACAGACTGCTATTCTGTATAAAATTCTATTTTACCAGAATACTTTTCATCATATTGAAATGTAAAACACACACACATACTGTAGCATCCTCAACATAAACATTAGGTAAAATGAGTTCAACATAAAATTGGCATTTCCATAAATATCATGGCTGAAGTGTTGGAGTGTGCTGTGATCTTGCTTTGTTCTGACTCAAACTTTTAAATGTAAAAAATGTAAACAAACAAAATATGCATACTCAACATAAACATACGGTAGAATAACATCCACATACTGTAATACTGACATTACTTTTTCCAGTAAATGTCCTTGATCTTGTAAATTCCGTAGCCTACATGACTAAGAAGTATCCACGCTTTCATCCATTGGCTGTTCTCGCATAATAAGCCTTTCAGTCGTGTGCTGAGAAGGCTGCTGCGTCCAGCAGCCTTGTACAGCTTCATGATGCTTATTGATGTCACCTCCACAGTCGCCTTCAAGTAGGCTCTCCACAAGAGCATCTCATATATTTTTTTTGATTAAACATGGTGCACAGCTGACGGATCAGGTGTGACACTAAAGCGATGGTTCAGAGTAGATTCACCCTAATGCCATTTGAACCGTGACATCCATCCAGTAGTCCACCCAAAGTGTTTTCTGGCTTGGGCGAACATTAGCAGAGTTACCGAGTTATTGTATAGCTATTCCGAATAGCTTGGCTTAAGTGCTATTGGGCATTCACATACATCTCCAAACCTACCTCAGAAAATTAACATGTCATGACACCAAACTTCTACAGTAGTACAAATATGGTCTCTATTCACCAAACTAAGCATTTGGAAGTTTGGAAATAGTGCTGGAGTTTATTATCAACTCAAGCTGAATAGATTCTGTCCTGCTAAAGCTTTGCCATCAGGGGCAGAGGCAGGATCAACATCAGGGACATAGACTGAGTCACCATCAGACAAGGAGGCAGCTTCAGCACCATGGCAGAAAACTACTCCGAACCATCACTTTAAATGCCCCAAGCATGGCCATATCTTGTTCAAGGACAAAACCAATACTTTTCTGTAAAACCTCTGAAGGTAAATAGGGAGCTCCATGACACATAGGTTTTTCAGCACCAGGGGCAGAGGCATCATCAACATCAGAAACAGAGACAGGGTCACCATCAGGGACAGAGGCAGGGTCACCATCAGGAACAGAGGCAGGGTTACCATCAGGGACAGAGGCAGGGTCACCATCAGGGACAGGGGCAGGATCAACATCAGAGACATAGGCAGAGTCACCATCAGACAAGGAGGCAGCTTCAGCTAAGGCCAAGACCTTTAGGTCTGAATACGTCGAACCGGACCGAACTGTTTGATATACCCACACAAACTGAAAAGGGACTTGTGCTTCCTATGAGGACTCTTGTGCTTCCTGTGAGGACTCTTTTCAGTGTGTTCTATTTTTATTTTCAAGCAAAATAGTAAAATGGCCCCTGCTGGAAAACAGACCCCTTAATTCTAATGAATCTATTCTCTTAATCCACTTCAATCTCAAATGTAAACTAGACTGCCTGTGCAGTCGCCTTTGACTGCTTAAAGTATATCCCCTAAACGCAACGCTTCCAGTTCCCCATCATTCCTACCACTCCCGCCCACCTTTTCATAAACGTATATGATAAATACAAAATATTAAAGAAATATATTTAATATCTATACATAGATCAATGACGTCTATAGGCTTAAAACCAAATGACTATTGTGAAAATGAAGCAAAAAATGGGGCAAATGGTAACACTGTTTTAATGGTTCACTATTACAGTGAATATACCACATTAGGTACAGTGTAATAACCATTGTAACAATATTTAATACCATGTAATACCAGTGTAACACCATGTACCAATTTTGTACTACATCATGTATTTTTGTGTAAGTGGTATTACATGGTATTGTATATTGTTACACTGGTATTACACTAGTATTACATGGTATTAAATATTGTACATTGGTTATTACACTGTACCTGGTATTGCATATTGTTACACTGGTATTACACTAGTATTACATGGTATTAAATATTGTTACACTGTACCTAAATAATATGGTAGATTCACTGAAATGGTGAACTGTTAAAATAAGGTAGTACCGGGCAAATCAATCCACCCAGTCAGAAGTTATGGGCCAAATAAAAATTCCGCCATTTTGAAACTGTTGACCTCCAAACTCAAATCAGTTCATGAACCTACCCTAGAGCATTAACACACCAAATCTGGGACATATCCATCCAACTGGTCAGAAGTTATGGGCCAAACAAAAATTTGTCCATCTTGAATTCAGCCATCTTGAAAGTGTTGACCTCCAAACTCGAATCAGTTCATGAACCTGCCCTAGAGCATTCACCCAAAAAATCTGGGACAAATCCAAACATCCGTTCAAAAGTTATCGCTTTAACACGAAAGACCTTACGCGGCGGCAGTGGCGGCGGCGGACGCGGCGGCGCACGAAAAACCATTACATCCCCGACGCTCCGCGTTTCGGGGATATAAATATAGGCCTATTTCAAATAAATAATAAAATAAAAAAATAAATCAAATAAATTGTAAAATGTATTTTACAATGCATCACAATAAGATAATATTTGATGTTCAGATGTTGTCAGAAGTTCATTTAATTTGGTACAATGGTACAAACTGCACACAAGTATAGTGTTTCCATGAGGTCTTTCACATTGGAACGATTGGACAAGGCAGCATGGAATTTCCCAAGTTATAACGAGACATTCCCACAGAAAATGCTAAAAATGCTGTGTGTGCTGAGTGCTAGCATATTTAGCATAAACCATCTACTCTGAGCTACTGCATATAGCATTGAAAACTGAAATAGCCTAACAGACAGTCCAATAAAACATCTTAAAATAATGAACCTTATTAGTATCTTTGTTAACCTACTTTTGTTGAGTAAGACTAGAGTCGTAGTTAATCATTTCATTTTGTACCATAATTAGCATTTTTAAGATAGTTTGTATAGTAATCATATCAGCTAACCTGCTTCAGTTTAGAAACAATATAAAAATATATATTTAATTATATCACATTAACATAACATAATAAGCAATATTACCATAATTGGTAGTTTAATATCATCATTAAACTACATTGTCACAGCCCCTAGATGTCTGTTCCATCAGGGCATAAAAACAACATTAGCTAATTACCTCCACCAAGGAGGTAATGTTTTCGGTCGCGTTGGTTTGTCTGTCTGTTTTTCTGTCTGTTTGTCAGCAGCATAACTCAAAAACTAAACATTTTTGGACAAAACTTTGTGGGTTTGTTGATAATGACCCAAGGAAGAAGTGATTAAATTCTGGGGGTGATCCGGATCACGAACCGGAACCAGGACTTTTTTAAAGATACTGTCAGGAGGATGGCTCAAAAACGAATCAAGTGATTTGGACGAAACATTGTGGAGCTATTATTAATGACCCAAGGAACAAGTGATTAAATTCTGGTGGTGATCCGGATCACGAACCGGAACCAGGACTTTTCAAAAGATTCTTCACTATCTAGACGCCCCCTAGTGA
>NC_085865.1:9764809-9822309 GCF_034702125.1 Engraulis encrasicolus | reverse complement strand
TGTGTGTGCGTGCGTGCGTGCGTGTGTGTGTGTGTGTGTGTGTGTGTGTGTGTGTGTGTGTGTGTGTGTGTGTGTGTGTGTGTGAAAGAGAGAGAGACTAAGTGTCTGCATTATTTGTGCGTGCGTCCATGCATGTGTGTGTGTGTGTGTGTGTGTGCGTGTGTGTGAGAGAGAGAGTGTGTGTGTGTGTGTGTGTGTGTGTGTGTGTGTGTGTGTGTGTGTGTGTGTGTGTGTGTGTGTGTGTGTGTGTGTGTGTGTGTGTGTGTGTGTGTGTGTGTGTGTGTGTGTGTGTGTGTGTGTGTGTGTGTGTGTGTGTTTGCTTTGCCGACTCAGTGCAAAACAGGCTGTCTCCAGCAGGCTTCCCATGTTTTTCACAGCGCCAGGCTATTTTAAAACCGCCAAGACAAGAGCTTTTTTGTCTGCAGACGACATGCATTGTCTTCAGATCAGGGGGCCGTTTCTTTCTCAGCAGAGGCTGTGTGTGCAGTGCTTGTTGCTGGCAAAGGTGTAGGTTTGGCTCGAAAAGTGGTGGGGACATTTCAATCGCCAATGGTCCAGATGTGCTGTTTTTGCATTATATTTGTGAAAGAATGGTAGGGACAAGCTAAGTTTATCTGGAAAGTGGTATGGACATGTCCCCACCGCCCCCCCCTAAAATTAGGCCCATGGTTGCTGGGACATTTTTACAACGCTCCCAGGTGAGGAGTATGTGTTCTGATCAGTGGTTTGCAACCAGGGGTGAGCACACTTACATGGACATGGTAGGCCTACATGGAAAAATGTGATGATAGCAAATCAATAGCCTATATAACCGGAGTAATTTAGTCTGGCCCCGATGAACGATACCTCCGAAGATTGTTGATGAGAACAACCTATTGTTTTTTCAAACCGTGCCGGCGCTCTGACCAAACGGCGATCTTTGCCGTTGATGTGCTTTCCCAACGGTGTTGCGAGATTCGTCGTCACTCCCTCAAAACCCTGCCCGCTTTGATTCAAAACAAATCTCTGCGTTGTGATTGGGTTTGCCAGACTCTGGGCACAGTGTTCAAAACGTGGCCAGACCCGCTCGCAGCTGAAAAATGTCGGCGCCCAGCGGGTGGCGCTGGTTTACCATGCTGGAATATAGCCACATTGGGAGAGAGCAGTGGTTCCCAAACTGGGGGTCGCAACAGCTAGGGAGGTGCTGAAGGGGGGTCACGGACAAAAGGGACATTGGTTAAAAAAACGGGAAATCCACTGGATAGCAGCTAATATGTAAGGGATAACGTTCGGCGAGAAGGTCGCTACCGTGGAATAGCAGCACGACAGAGAGAATCTTTAGACCCCGACGCGGAGCGGAGGGGTCTTGTTCTCTCTGAAGTGCTGCTATTCCACAAAGCGACCGACTCGCCGAAAGTTAACCCGCTTATTATAAGGATATACTTAAATGATTCACTCATGCGGGGACATTTCTTTAGACCTATTTAATGTTAAGATTGTTGCTGCGCAAAACAAAACAGTGCCGTTGTGGAACACCGCTAGGCAACAGCTAGGTAGGCTAGCCAGGACAACATGTGTTGTCTATCACAGCAGCTGATTAGAGTGACAAAAGACCGGACCCCCTGCGGAGTGATATGAAACATTCGCTTTAGCCACTGACTTGTATACAAGCCAGTGGCTTTAGCAGTGAACGTCTTGTTGCCATTGACAGCGGTAGCCAGGACAACGGGTGCTGTCTATCACAGCAGCTGATTAGAGTCTTGTTGAAAAGTCGCTTTAGCAGTGAAAAGTCTTGTTGCCATTGACAGCGGTCTGTTATAGACCAACCCGTCCGTTATCGAAAAATAACAGACGTCCGAACGTTGGGGAGCCCCGTTGAAATGAATGGAGCATTCGACAGATGACGTCACAACCATATAATAAGTAAGGGATAACGGCCGACGAGGTGACCGGTTATACGAAATTAATGGCGAGGCGGCGGCTCCGAAGTTTGGCGACGCGCGCAGCGCGGAGACAAAGTTGCCTCCGCCAAGCCATTCATTTCTATAACCGGTCGACCTCGAAGGCCGTTATCCCGCTTATCTGCCGTTATGGTGGGGTACTTTTTAATCTATTATTGTCTGTAAAGTTGTAGGAACCATGTTCTATCAAGATAGAATGTTGCTGTGCGGGCGTCCAACTTGACGCGCCTAGAATCTTCGTTTGGTAGCCTGCCGACGCTGTGATTATTTAATTTTCCCTTGGCCATATACCACGGCGGGATGGAAGTTTAAAAACAAAAACTTGCGAAGCATTTCTACATGCTGAATCGACACATGTTGCATCACGCCTCTATTTCCCCCTGCTGACCATCACAGGCTACCTGTGAACTTCGTGCGTAAAAGAGAGAGAGAGAAAGAAAGAGAGAGAGATCCCCCACGCTAGGGTCATTTTTGATAACTCTCCCTTCCCCTTTCACACGTGTTCCTTCCCCACAAGAGGAGAGTAGCCTATTTTTTTTTTTTTTTTTAAAAAGGATGTTTTCAGATCAATACCAAAGGGAAGGCAGCGGCCTACATTTTAAAAACCATGGGAGTTGAGCAGATGACGAGGTGACTCGTTTCGATACAATTGATGGCGAGGCAGGTGCTTAGAATTTCGGTACAGGGTATTTTTGTCATCTATTGCTAGGCCTATCTGTAAATTTGTAACCAATGAATTATGCCAACTGCAGAATATTTAGTGCGCACGTAATCAGGCGCGCCTCTATCAGATGCATGTAGGGCGACAGACTTGACAACCAAATGCGATAGAACTGACGACTGGCTCTTGGCTTGACAACCAAATGCGATAGAATTAACGACTGACTCTCGACTTGATAAACAAATGCGATAGAACTAACGACTGGCTTTTGGCCATAGCAACCTGCAGTTTAGAATTAGTAACCTAACTTAGTCGCACGTTTGACGCCTGACAGGTTATAGGAAATTAGTTGCAACCCCATCAGCCAATCAGAAAAGAGGATTCAGTTGCGTAGGCAGATATGATTCCATAATTTGGTTAGTAACAGCATTCACTTATATGTATTTGCAGTCCTGTGAGGCAATTTTTTGTCCATTAATATCGCTAGATTTGCATTAATAGTTTATACACTAATGTTGCTGGTAATACATTGCTGGGCTAAGGAGCTGTTTCCGCGTAGCAGGATATTTTTAAATGTGGATATTTTTTTCTCCTGTGGAATGTGGATATTTTTTTCTTCTACATAGGTTTTGGCCTTCCATTTCCACGTAAGCAGATTTTTAAAACCCACATATCAAAAATCTGGCCATTAGAAATATCCCAGTTAGGTGGCTAAAACACACCTGTAACAATGGAGTTTTATTTTATGTTGCGTTTCCACCTAAACAAGAGAAAAAATACCCACATTTAAAAATATTCGGCTACGTGGAAACAGCACCTAAGATTATGGTGGGTGGGGGGTCACGAAAATATTCCAAAGTCCAAAGGGGTCACCGCTGAAAAATTTGGAAACCGTCCGTCTATTGGCATAGACAGACCACTTTGAAAACGAGATGATTCATCTCAAGGTCCTATCCTTAATAAAATTGAAATTGAAATTGAAGAGATGTAGAGCAAACATTGTGACAAAGAAGGCTTGAGGTACACAAGAGAACCAAGGTTGGGAAAAACTGTGTTAGGTGACGATGGAGACGAATCAAGCTTAGGCTTATGCTTTCTAATTTTCAAGAAAAAAACATGATCAATTATCACAGACTAACATTGATACATATTAATACACGTAAATTAAACCAGCATGGTGCCTCAGCTTGTAATCAACAACAGAAATGCATAGAGTAAAAATTATCTCCCAATATCCCAAGCAATCTTTCCCTGCAATCTACCTGCCACAACCTATACTGCCACAAATATTACAATGACATCATCTGAAATGCATACACTTTTCTGGATGTCAAGATCAGAGATGTGGAGAGAAACCGCTAGGGACAGACCTTATATTTATAGTATATATACATACAGTAAGTACAGTATATCACAACATCAGCAATCCATATATCGTCATATCGCTGTGAATAAATGCTGACTTGATTTATATGCATGGCTGTAGGCTCCTTTTGACTTGTGTGTTGGATGTTCGATTTGTCATTTTTCACATCATGCGGTTGGCTATGTTACGTAAGACGGAAACTCTTAGCATCAGAAACAGCTGAGCTACGACTACGAGCCTAATAATCCGATTCCCACATTAGCCAGACATCCGAAGCACTTTGCAGAGCAGGGAGCAGACACACACACACACACACACACACACACACACACACACACACACACACACACACACACACACACACACACACACACACACACACACACACACACACACACACACACACACACTTTGCAGAGCAGGGAGCATGGCCCCACTTACCAACACACACACACGCACGCACGCACGCACGCACGCACGCACGCACACACACACACACACACTTTGCAGAACAGGGAGCAGGACCTCACTTACCAACACTGTGTAACAGCACATCTGATGCCCAGACATGCATTTGCCTGCCCACACACACACGCACACACACACACACACACACACACACACACACACACACACACACACACACACACACACACACACACACACACACACACACACACACACACACACACACACACACACACAGGGCCGCTGACAGCTTTTGCTGGGCCCGGGACAAAGTCATCTGAAAGGGCCCCCTACCCAATACATACAATGTAAGGGCGAGTCGACCCAATTTTGGGCCCCCTATCTCACAGGCCCCGGGACAACATACCCCTTTGTCCCCCCTGTCGGCGGGCTTGCACACACACACACACACACACACACACACACACACACACACACACACACACACACAAGCATGCATGCACGCACAAACATGAACGCACACACACACCATTGCTGTGTGCAACGGATGACTCCCTGTACACTTAGATTGTATTACAGCATCGCACTACACCACACACCTCCCTAAATGCACGTATTAGACAACATACACACACACACACAACCCCCACACTCACACACACACACATACTGTATCACACACACACACATACTGTATCACACACACACAACCCCCACACTCTCACACACACACACACACACACACACACACACACACACACACACACACACACACACACACACACACACACACACACACACACACACACACACACACACACACACACACACACACACACACACACACACACACACAGTACAGAAATGTATAGTGTAAAATATTTATTTATTTTTTCACCGGGAAATGCCCGCTATGCCAGATGGCCAGATGACGTTTCGGACTAACCGTCCTTCATCACAGTGCAACGGTTAGTCCAGTTAGGACGGTTAGTCCGAAACGTCGTGCCAATAAATATTTGGGAGCATTTAACAGTGTTGCGGACCTTTATTTTCTTTTCAGTTATCTTACGTTTGGTTCAGCACCTGTACCACTGAGAGAGTAGAGAGAGAGAGGTTCCATTGACCCATTGTTTCCTGGTTCTATTATGGCCCCCCTTAGGCAGACTTAGGCAGACCTAAGGACTGTTCTATTCATTGTAGGAGCATTATGACACGCCCCTTTAGGCAGACCGGAACCTGGTCATGTTAGGTGCCCATAGAAACCTATTATGTTGGCATATCTCTATAGAATATCTCTGCCTGTACCACTGATGTGTGTGCATTCTTTGACTTTCTGGTTTGACACAACAAATCAATACCCAGTCATGTGCCCCTGTAAAATAGGTCTAGCGACGCCCCTGCTTTGGTCTCTTGCCTCCGTAGATGCTGACAGGAGGTGGCAGGAGACACTGGAAATATTGTGTGTTTTTGAAGGTTTTGTTGGCTGGCCTTTGGTGAGTCATAATTCATAGGCTGCCGTCCCCCTTCGACCTCTCAAATGGCACTCGAATGATGACATTTAGACACACGCACGCACGCACGCACGCACGCACGCATGCACGCACCCACACACGTACGTACGTACACGCACACGCACACGCACACACAAACGCGCACACACACACGCGTGCACGCGTGCACACGCAGAGCAGTGCTCGGAGATGAGAATGGGCAACAGGAGGGAAAGGTCTATAGCTGAAAGGCAGATGATTGTACACACACGTACATGCACATGCATGCACACGCACACGCACACACGCACACGTATGCACACACACACACACATGTGCACACACACACATGTGCACACACACACACACACACACACACACACACACACACACACACACACACACACACACACACACACACACACACACACACACACACACACACACACACACACACTCAGAGGAGGGAAAGGTCTATAGCCCAAGGCCGCTGATGTTTCTGACGATGATAAAGAGACATATTCTTCCCCCCCCCCCACACACACACACATACACACACTCTCTCACACACACACACACACACACACACACACACACACACACACACACACACACACACACACACACACACACACACACACACACACACAC
This sequence comes from Engraulis encrasicolus, assembly GCF_034702125.1. Taxonomy (NCBI): domain Eukaryota; kingdom Metazoa; phylum Chordata; class Actinopteri; order Clupeiformes; family Engraulidae; genus Engraulis; species Engraulis encrasicolus. Next base: position 9,815,772 of record NC_085865.1, on the reverse strand, counting down.
ACACACACACACACACACAGCCATATTCTCCAAATGCTGTTAGTGACACAGCAATGTACACAACAGGAAGCTGAACAGACAGTCTCTTCATCTTGTTCCCAAAGCAGTCCCTGAAATGTGGTCGACGTTATTTAATATTTACATGTGTGATAAGGTTACATATTGTCTTTAAAATACTATTTCTGGTCATTAAAATACAAGTAGAAAATGTCATTTTAAGATAGATACATTACATTACATTACACTTAGCTGACGCTTTCGTTTATTCAAAGCGACTTACAGTTATTATTTTTCAGGGTATTGGTTACAGTCCCTGGAGCAATGTGGGGTTAGGTGCCTTGCTCAAGGGCACTTCAGCCATGGATGGAGATGTAAGGAGAGGTCAGGGGGGATTCGAACCTGCAACCCGTAGATTGTAACATCAACTCTATAACCACTAGGCCACGGCTGCCCATCATACCCTGGTAACGAGGGGCAGCCTATAGACCTTTTAGCACTGAAGATGCTGGATCTTTAAGTCATTGCTAATTGTAATGGGGGCATGATTTAAAAAAATATATATATAACATTCTAAATCTCAATTTCAGTCTAGACATTATACCATCAAATACAAAAAAAATGCACTGTCATCAAATTCTGACAAGTCAAGGGTAACCTGAGCAATGTTGAAATTGGTCGTTATTTCCCTTTCTCTGAAATGAAGACCCGCTACTGTAATAAGGAGAAGGGTTTCTCCTTTACGATGGCTACCTTTGTCTGAACCTTAGGAGCACGCCACTGTAATAAAGAGAGGAGTTTCTCATCCCTTTGTTTGAAGTTAAGTGTGGGTCACCAAAGGGCCACTCTGAAGCACTCTGGTACAGTTAGTGCTGATTGGATAAGGAACCAATCCATAGACATTCATTAATTCTTTCATTCATTCATTCATTCATTCATTCATTCATTCATTCATTCATTCATTCATCACTTGGTGTACTGTTGGGTACGTCCACTGTAGGGCTGTCCGCTAGTTGAACTCATTGCACTTAGTCTCAGACACCGGCGGCAAATTGTCCAGCAGAAGATATTGACTTTGCAACAGACTTTGAATGTTAATATGAATTTGAATAGAGAAAATGAGACCTAAATGATAGGACTTCTGAACACCTCTGTCGGACCAGAACATTCATTCATTCGGGTCCCGCTCAGGACCGTCTGTCCCCTCGGTGAACTGCACTTAGTCCTGCGGCACAGGAAATTGTCCAGCAAAGATATGGACTTTGCAACTGGCTTTGAATACAAATATGCTGAAGTTGGATATTTAGATTCAACTTTCAAGAAGCAAGTAAAGACTCAACTCTTTCGTGACGATCTACTACACTAATGTCAGTCCCGAGCCAGAGTCTATGGCATGATATGTATGTGTGTGTACTCTACTTAACCCTGTGCTAATGTACTAGTGCTAATGTAATTAACCTTAGCATCTGCACTTGTTGTTCTGTACATTTCCTGTGCACTTTGTATCTGCTAGTGTTGTTTAACTATGTCCTCGATTGTAAGTCGCTTTGGTTATAAAGCGTCTGCCAAATGCAATGTAATGTAATGTAATGTAACTGCTAGAGATGTACAGGATCCAAGATCCGGTTCCGGATCCGGCAGGATAATAGGGTTTTTCACAGGATCCGGATCCGGCAGGATCTTGACCAGTGGATCCGGTATCCGGCAGTTACCTAAAAATCAGGATCCGGTGCATCTATAGCCTAGGTTTTTCAGTCAGTCTTTCACAACCCTGTTGTGTCCATATGCAATGTGTTTAATGCATATACTCAGTTTAATGCGTTATTAGGAATCCAGGACACTGAGGGGCGCTAGTGGGACGCTCACTATAAATAGGCATGATGAAGAAATGTAAGGTGATTCATGAAGTGAAGTTATGAGATAAAGCACCTCTGTTCCATATACTATTGTGTGGTTAATGTCTGATACCGAACAACCTACACAACAAAGTGGCGACGAGAGAAGGAGAGAAACTACTGAAATGGCTCTACTATCCTTACAACCTCCTGCTGCATTCCTGGACTGCCCAGGCGAACCGAAAATTCCATTTGCAACTTGGAAAAAGCTGTTCGATAACTACCTGCTTGCTATCGGGGGAAGCGCCTTTCCCGCCGAGAGGAAGAGAGCCCTGCTGATTCACTGCTTGGGAACAGAAGGTAACCGAATCTACAGTACCTTACCACTCGAAAATGATGATTACGATGGCTCCGTTGCGGCTTTGGAGAAGCACTTCAGTCCGAAATTGAACATTGTTGCCGAAAGATACCGTTTTAGGCAAAGAGCACAAGCTGTCGGAGAGTCAATTGACCATTACATCGCAGCATTGCGTGAGCTCGTGAAAAAATGTGATTTTGGGGCAATGGAGGACGAAATGCTTAGGGATCAAATTGTGGAGAAAACAAACAGTGCGCGCATCCGTGAAAGACTTTTAATGGAGGAAGATTTGAAACTGGATAAAACTCTGGATGTTGCCAGGCGTACTGAAGCTGCAATAGCCGATGCAAAGACTATTTCTGTGACTGATACAAAGCCCGTTGCTGCCGTGCACGTGCAAAAGAAGGCACGTAACCCGAAACAAAAACCTGCTCGTAAAACTGATGGAGCTACGTCATGCTACCGCTGTGGTGCTGCTGAGCACAAAGCAAATGACAAGTCGTGCCCTGCAAAAGACTCAAAATGCAACTCGTGTGGAAAAGTGGGACACTTTTCAAGGGTATGCAAATCCCTCCCAAAAGCCAGTTAATGAAGTGACTGTGCCTGAAATGTTTGTTTTGAGTGTTGAAAATAATTTCACTGCTGATGCAACTAAACTAATGTGCCCTGTGAATATTACTGTGCCAAATACTACTGATGCATGTGATGTGAAGTTGCTAGTTGATACAGGGTCTGGTGTTTCTATACTACCTGAGAGTGTTTACAATGCTAATTTCAGCTCAGTTAAACTGCATAGTCCTACAGTGCAACTTGTGACATATTCTAAGGAAAAATTGAATGTGTTAGGGTGTCTTAGAGCTGATGTTACACACAGTGACAGCACTGCCTCCACTGACTTTTACATAGTCAAGTCAGGGACACCTATACTGGGCATGGACCTGGTGACTGCTCTCCAGCTGCAAATTAAAGGGGGACAGTTACTGACACAGGCGTCGGAAATCTGTGCAACGCTCCACCCAACCAAAGCTCCACCTACTCGCCATGAGAATGACGGTGAGTCACCTGCCACATTCGGATGTGCAAGGAACTTTGTGCACAAAGTGAAGCTCCGGCCTGATGCAAAGCCAGTGCGACAGAATCTCCGACACTTACCTCTCTCAGTTCGCGATGCTGTCTCCGAGGAACTCAAGGACCTGGAAAAACACGGCATAATTGAGAAAATCGATGCGTCTGAATGGGTCTCACCAATCGTGGTCACCAAAAAGAAAACTAGTGGCATACGCATGTGTGTTGACCTGAGAGAAGTCAACAAGACTGTGATCATGGATAGCCATCCACTGCCACTGATCGAGGACATTCTGTCAGAACTGCGTGGCGCGGTTATGTTCTCAACTTTGGATTTGAAATCTGCTTATCATCAACTTCCGCTGCATGAAGAAAGTAGGGGGCTCACTGCTTTCATTACACATGAAGGACTGTACCAGTACCGCCGGGTTCCCTATGGACTGTGTTCAGCCCCAGCAGCTTTCCAAAAGATGATGATGCAGATTCTCAGTGGCATGAAGGGGGTGCAATGCTACCTTGATGATGTCATCACATACGGATCATCAGAAGCAGAGCATAATGCCAACCTGAGTGCGGTGTTGCGCAAAATCAACGATGCTGGACTGAAACTCAATGTTGACAAATGCCAACTCCGTCAAAACCACTCTGAGCTTCCTTGGCCAAAAGATTGGACCAGATGGTCTGCTGCCAGATGACTCTCACGTTGCTGCTATCCTGAATGCACCGTCTCCTTCCGATCCTGTAACCTTGCGCTCTTTTCTTGGCCTGAGTGCATGGTACAGCAAGTTTGTGCCAAATTACGCAACTGTCGTTGAGCCCATGAGAGCTCTTCTTCGAAAAAATGTCTCATTCCACTGGAGCAAGCCAGCTCAAGCAGCATTCGAGAAAGTCAAGCAGCTGATCGTGCATAGCACTGCGCTGGTGATGTTTGACCCCAGTAAGTCAACCATTGTCTCAACAGACGCCTCAGATTATGGAATAGGTGCAGTCTTGACTCAGTTGGACAGTAATGGTGCAGAGCAGACTGTTGCTTTTGCATCTCGCAGTCTTTCTGATGCAGAGCGGAAATACTCTATTGTCGAGAAGGAAGCGCTAGCCTGCGTCTGGGCTGCTGAGAAATGGCGGACATGGCTGTGGGGACGAAGATTCCTGTTACGCACTGATCACCAAGCACTTACCACGCTGCTGACTACCAAAGGCAATAACCGTGCTGGTCTCCGCATTGCCCGATGGTCTGCTCGTCTCCTGGAGTTTGACTACGACGTTCAATACAGGAAAGGGACGCTGAACCCTGTTGCCGACTGCCTGTCGAGACTCCCGCTGCCTGAAACTGACACTGCATATGCAGAAGAGATCGAGTCAGTGGCTGCCATACTCACTGACGTGAGTGCTGTGTCTGAGGAAGATTTTCGCTCACAATGCAATGACTGCCCAGTCCTCACGAAACTCCGTGCACAGATACAGAAAGGCTGGCCGTCGCGGAAGTCCACACTCGATCCTGACATACAGCCATACTTCGACATCCGCCATGAGCTTGCGGTCATGAATGAATGCATCGTCAGAGGGTCTTACAGACTGATCGTACCCGAGTCACTGCAGAAAAGACTCATTGTTCTAGCCCATGAAACCCACCAGGGTATTGTGCGCACCAAACAGCGCCTCAGGGTGTTGTACTGGTGGCCAAAAATGGACTTTCAGATAGAAACTTACATTAAAGACTGCCAAACCTGCCGAGAGAATGACAAAACAACCACCACCCATGATGCTCCACTCCAACCGGTTCCACTACCATCTGCTGCTTGGGAGAAGGTGTCCGTGGACATCATAGGCCCGTTTGAGAAAGCTCCGCCTGACTGTAGGTTTGCCATATCAATGGTAGACTACTTTAGTAAATGGCCTGAAGTAGCGTTCGCTCCACGTGTTGACACAGCTACCATAATACAGTTCTTGACTACCATTTTCTCCCGAGAAGGAAATCCAAAGACGCTGATAAGTGACAATGGTCCTCAATTTCTCTCTGCTGAGTTCGCTGACTTTCTCAAAGAGAGTGGAATACAACACCTGAGATCTTCAGTGTACTACCCAAGAGCTAATGGAGAAGTTGAAAGATTCAACAGATGCGTTAAGGACTGCTTGCAGACTGCATCCATCCAAGGAGAACCATGGAAGTCGTTCCTTAGAACTTACCTGAGGGACTACAGAGCGACTCCTCATTCCACCACTGGAGTATCCCCTTCAGAACTGCTCCATGGCCGACGAATGAGAACAAAGCTACAGGTGATCGACATGCCTGTCCCACCAACAGACCAGAAAGCTGTGCGAGAAAGAGTAGAGCGTAAACAACAGAAAATGAAAGCGTACACCGACCAACAAAGACATGCCAAGTCGTCCAACTTCCAGCCCGGTGACAAAGTAAGGGTGAGAAAACCATGGAAAGTGAAGAAAGGAGAACTTAAGTTTTCTAAACCTAGAACTGTCGTGAGAAAGAAAGGACTGGATACATATCTGTTGGATGATGGAAGAACCTGGAACTCCTCACATCTGTCCGTACTTCCCGACTTGAGCACAAATGAGGATTCTGATAGGGCAATGGACTGTACCGATACAGGGAATGACCAAATGGCCGACTCTGACACCGATAGCCAGTCCAGACCTGTCAGGATTAGGAATGCACCTAGCTGGACCAAAGATTTTGTTATGAAATGATGATGTGAAATGTTGCTTACAATATTCATGTTTTGTTTGAAGTGTTACTGATACATTACTAATACTGTCTGGTTCACCTAGGTACCGAGATGTATCTTTTGTTCAAACAGGGAAGATGTTGTGTCCATATGCAATGTGTTTAATGCATATACTCAGTTTAATGCGTTATTAGGAATCCAGGACACTGAGGGGCGCTAGTGGGACGCTCACTATAAATAGGCATGATGAAGAAATGTAAGGTGATTCATGAAGTGAAGTTATGAGATAAAGCACCTCTGTTCCATATACTATTGTGTGGTTAATGTCTGATACCGAACAACCTACACAACAAACCCCAATTGCTGCATGGAGTGAAAGCCATTTGGAAGCGACCAGTGCAGGCAGTGTGGCAGTAAGCCAATTAGTCTAAAAAATAGTTTGAGCCAACGTAATAAAAAGGGCCCACGTGTGGGAGTAGGCTATGTGCTTCAACCCTTTCGTAGGATCCAATATCCGGTTCTGGATCCGGCAGGATCTTAAGCAGTGGATCCGGTATCCGGCAGGATCCTAAAAATCAGGATCCGGTGCATCTCTAGTAACTGCATAGGCCTACTGAACACCTCTCCCTCACTGTGTATCAAGGGGCGAATAATAGACAGAAACCATTTCAGCCATTGCGCAATACTCAAACAACAATAGAGATTGCCAACGTCACGTCATTGCCTCACCGAATTTACTTTTAGGTCCTTAGTTTCCTTGTTTACACGACTAAGATTGGCGTTCCCAGGCTACTATCTGACTTGCCAGGCTGTGCCCTCCTAGTGGCGCAACACCTTCAGCGTTGCAACTAGTCAGGTCAAGAGAAATGTGAAGTACTTTCCGAGTTCCTGAAAATACGGGAACTCCTTTCACTTTGTCGGGAAGCAAATAACCATTAGCAAACCAAGGGAGGCGGATCAACCATGCCCTTTGGGAAATGTTAATTGTTATGCTCTTGACCAGACCAAGTCTCGAAGAGATTTGAATGTTGATGATAATCAGGCTACTATTTGACAGGCGGGCGCCAGAATTTGATTTGCCACAGTGAGGGCAAAAAGTGTTGCTGTCCCATTTGGTCATGTGTCTTGGCAACCTCTAATAATGTGCAACAACTGACAAGCGCAGACGACACTGTATCAATGTTATGGACACATGCTCTATGCAGTATACATGGGTTCTCCATTTTTATTTTACGTAACCTGACTGCGCGAAACTAGCTGCGCACAACTCAACCTCTAATTGTTGGAAACCGCTGTCGGTCAATAAATTAGCTCACGTGGTTGGCTGCCAGTGTCTTGCCCCTCCTCACAACATTGTGTTTACAAACACGGCGAACCCATGTATACAAGCAGCCAACAACATGATGTCAACATGTTTTTTTTTTTTTTTTAAATATATACATTTTGGGCTTTTTGACCTTTATTAATCAGATAGGACAGTAAGAGACAGGAAATGAGAAGGTTTATCTCCAAGTGTTGAGAGTAATTGGCTTGTGTGTAGAGTTTTGACTCTATGAGCGAAATTTCGCAGATTGTGTGCAAGCAGTAGGCAAAAACTATAATCAGATAGGACAGCAAGAGACAGGGAATGAGAGGGGAGAGAGAGGGGGGAGGGCTTGGCAAAGGACCTCAAGTCAGAATTGAATTGGCGTAATCGTACCATATGGTGCCATAGCTCACTGGGCCACCGCATCCCCGCCATCATGACTTCCGACCACAGGTCACAGGTCAGGGTATGACATGTTCTGAAATGAAGAACATTATTGCACAGTTATTGAATTCTGCACACTGCCTCGTGTGGCAGTTCAAAACATGACACAGTTGGGCAGAGACTTGAGTTGAGCGATAAGGAACTCAGGTGTGAAATTGCAAAATTACACATTAGACTGTGTGTGTGTGTGTGTGTGTGTGCGTGTGTGCGTGTGTGTGTGTGTGTGTGTGTGCGTGTGTGCGTGTGTGCGTGTGTGCGTGTGTGTGTGTGTGTGTGTGTGTGCACGTGTGCGTGTGTGTGTGTGTGTGTGTATGGATGCATGAGTGTGTGTACGTGCATGTGTGTGTGTGTGTGCATGTGTGCGTGCCTGTATGTGTGTGTGTGTGTGTGTGTGTTCATAGACCCTAGCAGTGCATAATGTTTTTGCAATGTTTGCCTGCACTGGTTGGTAAGTATTGAGCAATGGCTCGGGGGAAACAGATTTAGCTGAGTCTGCAAGTCTTCAAGCAGTTCATACAGTGTTGGCCTGATGACAGAAGACTGAGCAGCCCATGTGTGTGTGTGTGTGTGTGTGTGTGTGTATGTGTGTGTGTATGTTTGCGTGCATGCATGCATGTGTGTGCGTGCATGGGTGACGTGCGTGCGTCATGTGTGTTGGGTTGAGCAGTCCATTCTGAGTGTATGTGCGTGTGTGCGTGCGTGCATACGTGCGTGCGTGCGTGCGTGCGTTGTGTATGTTGGGTTGAGCAGCCCATGCTGGGTGCTGACGCTAGGCGTGCGTGCGTGCCTGCGTGCCTGAGTGCTGGCGTTGTTGGGTGTGTGTGTGTGTGTGTGTGTGTGTGTGTGCGCGTGCGTGCGTGCGTGCGTGTCTGTGTGGCTACGTGCTTGCCTGTGTGCCTGTGTGCATGCGTGCGTCCATGCGTGCGCCCATGCTGAGTGCGTGCGTGCTTGTATGGGTGTGTGCGTGCGTGCGTGCGTGCGTGCGTGCGTGCGTGCGTGCGTGCGTGCGTGCGTGCGTGCGTGCGTGCGTGCGTGCGTGCGTGCGTGCGTGCGCCCATGCTGACTGCTGTCACTGCTGGGTGTGTATGTGTGTATGCAAGCGTCTGTGCGTGTGTGCCTGCCTGTGTGCGTGCGTGAGAGTGTGCGTGTGTGCGTGCGTGCGTGCGTGCTTGCGTGCTCATACTGACTGCTGGCACTGCTTGGTGAGGGAGCTCCCTGGCTGTCTGGTTGGAGCTGCTACTGCTGAGGCAGCGGGATGGAGATTGTGATTGGTTGGGATTGGGGAGGAAGATTGTGATTGGCTGGGATTGGGGAGGAAGATTGGTTGGGATTGGGGAGGGAGATTGTGATTGGCTGGGATTGGGGAGGATGATTGGTTGGGATTGGGGAGGGAGATTGTGATTGGCTGGGATTGGGGAGGGAGATTGGGATTGGGATTGCTTAGCAACAAGAAGAAGCTTTTGGTGATAAATGTTGTTTTTTTGGGGGGGCATTTTGACAAATCTCTATAGGCAGAGACTTCTTGCTACTATTTCTACTGCTGCTTCTGTAAGTGAGTTGAACCAACTCTACTGTATTGCCACCCTCTGGTATTTTTGCAAGTGTATTTGTCTTGTAAGACTCACTATACGGGTGGTTTCTCCTACTGTAGGCCTACCATTCTAACACTAAAGACATGTTATTTTCATATGCCAGTATTACTTCAGTATGGATCTGGCCAGAGATGTGACAGATTTTGCCGGGCCTGGGAGAAAGTCCATTGGAAAGTTTCCCCCTCTCCATATACAGCACAATATAATGAGGGTCCATATCTGGCCACTCTTCCTGAGCCTGGAACAACAGACCCCATGCGCGCGCACACACACACACACACACACACACACACACACACACACACACACACACACACACACACACACACACACACACACACACACACACACACACACACACACACACACACACACACACACACACACACACACACACACACACGCACACACACACGCACACACACACGCACACACACACACGTACACGTACACAGACACACACACGCACACAGACACAGACACACACACACACACACACACACACACACACACACGTACACAGACACACACACACACACATTCACACGTACACACAAGCACACGCACACGCACTCACACACACACACACACACACACACACACACACACACACACACACACACACACACACACACACACACACACACACACACACACACACACACACACACACACACACACACACACACACACACACACACGTGGGCATCTCTGGATATGCCTATTGATAGTCAGCCCATGGATAGGAACTACACAGTAAACTTTATTAAACAGACTCAGGGTCCAAATTATCAACAAGACTGAAATATTACTTACAATATAAAAAAAAAGAAAACAAAAAAGGGATAGAAAGGATAGCCTTTCTTTTCTGCCATTCTAACCACGGAGAACCTTCTGCCATTTTCCTCTGCCACTCTAATTATCTGCAGGGGATATCTCTGTGACATTTCAGCTCTCTGGCACTGGCAGTCTGTCTGGTCAGATGGAGGAGAGAAGCTGCATCACCAGACGGACAGAATGGCTAGCCTGGCATCAGAATGTACCCTTCTTCCCATCTCATCAAGCCCATAGAACAAGCCCTGTCTGGCAAATATTGTATAACTGTGAATGCCTTTTACTAGAACATAAAGACAGAAAGCAGTAGTCATGGTCCTCTTTGAAGAAAGATGTAACCGATAAAAATGCACAGTGTCAACGGCTACGTTTGAGCCATTTACGTAATTCAGAATTAGCTTAATTTAATTCTGAATAAAGCTTAATCCCGCTTTGCAAATGTCATGTAAACACTTCTTAATTCGGAATTAAAGGAAAGATCAAAGTAAACTCGATGGAACTATTTAATTCTGTTTTAAACACATCATGTAAACGTAGTGATTGTGTGTTTTATATGTGTGCCTGCTCTGGGTGGGTGGGTCACTCCACTGACAGACACGGCTGCAAGTCAACACACAGATAAGACAAACAATAATGACTGACAGCCTAAGATCCTTCCACAAGATCAGCAGAGGACATCACTGTCCCCAAATCGCCACCGCCTATGAGGACCGGCCACTGACAGCTTTGTCCGGGCCTGGGACAAAGTCGTCTGAAAGGGCCCCCCCCCCTGCCCAATAGATGCAATGTAATGATGAACCAATTCTGGGCCCCAGCTCTCCCTGGGCCGAGGGCAACTGTCCCCTTTGCCCCCCCCCTATCGGCACCCCTGCCTATGGTAGATACCACCGCTAATATATGCAGCACCCGCAGTCTCTGTCAATATGGCCAATCAATGCTTCCTTTTCCCTTGGGAAGGGGCTGGGAAAAAAACATGGCAGAATATCTCATTCCCTAACCCGTCAGCACTTGTTAGTAATCTAGGCCAGTGGTTTTCAAAGTGGGGTCAGAAGAGCCTAGGAGGGCCTCGAGGGCTGCTAGTGGTTGGGCCACAGCATGTAGGAATGGCAATTGGGTTGGAATCTACCAGTAGCTCATATGGGGGGCCTTGTCATGGTAAAGTTTGGGAACCCCTGATCTAGGCTGCTAACCGCTAACCAAACAAGTTTTTCCCCGCCGCCCTGTGTCCTTCAGCTCTAGTGAGTGTCCTTTAAGATAGCAGGAGGGTGCCTCAGGGAAATACATATGTGTGGGTTTCAGAAATATAGCCTTCAACTGCATGATGCAACAGCATGAGACTGTGTAAGCCGGGACACACAGAATTCCAATTGGATTAGAATTGAATGATGGATGAGAAGTTTTTTTGGGGGTGCTTATGCAATGAATGAGTTTGAATGATTTGAAGTGACACACATTTTGGCACTTTATGTCGAGCTAACAAAATAAAGTGACAATTATTTCTGTGCAAAACAACAAGTTTAATTGGATGGCAACATTCACTGCACACTGTTGAATCTTACGATGTACTGCGACACAGGTCTTGTGTAATAAATGGACGAACATATTATTGCAAGCACAACATGTGCTATAAAATGTATCCATCCACATGTATAAGACTAAAATAACAATGGATAAAAACACCACTAATGATTTAGCCAGATGGTGATAATCAAAGTAATGAATAATAATAATAAAATAAGTAATAATTTACACAGCACACTGACATCCTGTCACATCAAATTACATCATCACGTCAAACACAGGGCGGTATAGCAGGGCATCCATACTGTATGACAGTTCCTGCCGTAAATTATTCATTTAAGTGGATTCAACCTCAAGTCACAGCTAAAAACGTCTTGCCATTAAAACTGCATAAAGGGTAGGCATGCCGGGCCTCATTATGTAGGTCTGGACCTGACATGAGGATGTAGGGTCATCAGTCGCAATCATCAAACCCCATTTTGTACATTTTTTTCAATTATAAATTGAAGAGAGTGGGGGAGAGCAACAGAAGGGGGTGAGGCAAGGGGAGAGAGAGAGAGAGAGAGAGAGAAGAGAGTGAGAGAGAGAGAGAACAGAGACACAGAGAGAGAAGATAGAGAAGAGAGAGAGAAGAGAGAGAGAGAGAGAGAGAGAGAGAGAGAGAGAGAGAGTGAGAGAGAGAGAGAACAGAGACACAGAGAGAGAAGATAGAGAAGAGAGAAGAGAGAGAGAAGAGAGAGAGAGAGAGAGAGAGAGAGAGAGAGGGAGAGAGAGGGAGAGAGAGAGAGAAGAGAGAGAGAGAGAGAGAGAGAGAAGAGAGAGAGAGAAGAGAGTGAAGAGAGAGAAGAGAGACACAGAGAGAGAAGATAGAGAAGAGAGAGAGAGAGAGAGAGAGAGAGAGAGAGAGAGAGAGAGAGGGAGAGAGAGAGAGAGAAGAGAGAGAGAGAGAAGAGAGAGAGAGAGAGAGAGAGAGAGAGAGAGAGAAGAGAGAAGAGAGGGAGATAGAGAGAGAGAGACAGAGAGAGAGAAGAGAGAGAGAGAGAGAGAGAGAGAAGAGAGAGAGAGAGAGAGAAGAGAGGGCGAGAAGAGAGAGAGAGAGAAGATAGAGAGAGAGAGAAGAGAGAGAGAAGATAGAGAGAGAGAAAGAGAGAGAGAGAGAAAGGGGGACTGTAGAACATCAGGTTGCCTCTCTGATCGACTTTCCTCACAGCGTTGTCATGGTAACCATGGGCACCAGCATGCTACTATACTTGTGTTGATTGGCCGAAGCCCATCAATGGAGGCCTTCAAAGGAGACACTGTCATTTCCTCCATGCTCAATATAACAGCTTCATAACTAGGGACATGAAATCATTGTCATATACCATCAAAGGGTATCAGCCGTTGTTGAAAAAGCCGCAGTCCCCTTTCGATGAACAATGCAATTATGTGTAGAGCGATAAAAACAGCTGTTCAGCTGTGGGCTATGATTTGAGATGTTTATCTTCTCTATGCTGTAGAGGAGATATGTATCTGGACTATATGAGAAGCACAGCCCTCAAGCCGCATAGAAGGAAAGCTTTTTGCACATGTATTGCTGATGTATGGTGGCTTTGAAATATAGAAGATGACTAGAATATAAGTAATAATATAATATTATTATTATTATTATTATTATTATTATTATAGAATATAAGTACATTGTTTTAAAGTATAGTTTGTTGATCATTTAATGGACATATATTGCCGTATTGAGATACAATACAATACAGTACAGTACAATACAATACAATACAATACAATTCATTTTATTTTCTTACCTGAATAATGTGGCTTTCTTCTTAACCCTATCCAGACTGGGGGGGGGCTAAAAGTGCCCGCACCAACTTTGATGTTGTATAATTCCTTAACGACTTAAGCTATGACTACGAAACTTTGTGACTTTTCCTAACACTTAGTTGGCTACAGTTAGGTACCGAAAGATTAGGTTTATCATTTTTGCCGTTGCCATGGCAACGGTTTTCTGACAGGTATGTCTGACCAAAAATCACTTTACCATATCTATGATGCCATATTTTTTCATATTTTTTTGTTATTTCCATTAGCATCAGACAACTTTGTGAGCATTTAAGTGGTTTGAAGCATAAAATCATTAAAATTTAAGTGCATTACCTAAATTTGTTGGAAAATCCATTATGGCGATATTTTGGGCATAATAAGATAATGATGTCATAATGACGTCATAATACCAGATAATTACACAAAAATTATGTCATTCATAGATGTCCATATGTAGATCATCTCCTCCAAGTTTCGTAGTGATACTGTATTCCGTTCATGAGTTATGAGGGGGGGGGGGTCAAAAGAGCCCCCCCCCAGGCCCAGGAATGCCAAAAAAGCCCAGTCTGAATAGGGTTAATGGCCCACAGAGAGCTAAGCCATTAGGCAACAATGGTTTAAGATGAGGAGTTTATTCGCAAAACGGTGTATCCACCATTTTTGACGTTTGCATTTTATTACTGAAAAAATGACTGTTCAGAGGTCCTATCACCTACTGTATGTGTGAATTCTTGTCATTCAAATATTTTGAGAACATAGGCCTACTTTTATTCAACCTTTATAAAATGAATTTTGCAATGCAATGCAATGCAATGGGAAGCCCAATACAAAAAGGTCAATTTCCCCAACATTCTACAAAATGGAGATGTTATTTTTTCCTAACTTTTGTCCTTTTGGGGGGGGGGGGGGGGGGGGCTTTTCATTGGACATGAATTCTAGAATTCATGTACACATGACAATAAAATATCTTGTATCTTATAAATGGATATGCGCTGTTTTGCAAATAAACTCTTCATACTGTATGTTGTCCTTGCTATTGAAGACCAGACTGCAGTGAGGTCACCCTCTGGGGTCACTGCACCGGGGCTGGAGATCTCAGCATTTGTTATCCTGACATTTTGGATGGATTAGCTGGTTTAGCAGGTAGTCAATAGCGCTTTAGCTTCAGCTTTAGCCAGGTGCAGGCCTCTTCTGTTTAAAAGGCAGCACATCATGTTATGTAGGGGGCCGCAACAATACACGCATAGGTAGTTTATGTGACATGCAAGGTATAGCTGTACACAGGCCCGTTGACGGGGTGGGGGACAAAGAGGTATATTGTCCCGGGCCCAGGGATATAAGGGGGGCCAGAATTGGGTCTCCATTACATTGTATGCATTGGATAGGGGGGCCCTTTCTTGATGACTTTGTCCTGGGCCCGGCAAATGCTGTCACCGGCCCTGCCTGTACACCAACCATATACCCACCACAAATAAGTGAAAGAAAGCGAAAGCCCATTGGGAAACTCCAACTCCCATTGTCATTGTGACACAGCACTCCACAGCACACAAGTGAACACTGCACACTGCACACAACGAAATTGCATTTATGCCTCACCCGTGCAAGGGGGCAGCCCTCAGTGGCGCCCCATGGGGAGCAGTGCGGTGGGACGGTACCATGCTCAGGATACCTCAGTCATGGAGGAGGATGGGGGAGAGCACTGGTTGATTACTCCCCCCACCAACCTGGCGGGTCGGGAGTCGAACCGGCAACCTCTGGGATGCAAGTCTGACGCCCTAACCGTTCACCCATGACGTCATAAGCATGAATTATTCTAGATGCATGTGTACAGATGCAAGATCCATCGTTGTGATTGTGTAACTGTGTATCTACTTCTAAAAACATATAAGCTTCCTTTTGGGTTTTTTTTTTCAGTGAGGTGTTTGGGGATAATTGGAAATGCTTCATGTTATTGCTCTTGACATTGTGGCTTCGGGCCAAAAACAATCATTCATGTCTGAGGGTTGATTCATGTCTGAGGGTGGTGGGGGGGGCTTTGCTGTTGTTTGGCCCAGGGGTCCATGGAGTCATGGTCCATCCCTGACCATTCATGGTGATGACAAAGCTCTTACAGCTATCACTGACATGAGAAATATGTCTTTGTGGAAATATAACATGATTCCCGATTTGCTGATGAAACCATGTCTCTCAAGCCTAGCAAGCCAGCCTAAATGTAAGATTAAATGTGAATATTTAGTCTGGCCCTGATCAATGAGACATCGGAAGATTGTTGATGGGAACAACAACCCGTTGTTTTTGAAACTGTGTCTGTGCCTATTGGCCAACGCTTTGTCGTCACTCCCTCAAAACCCTGTCTGCTTTGCATCCAAAGATTCAAAACAAATAAATCAAAACACATCTGCTGCAATGTGATTGGCCAGCCAGTTTCAAGGCCTGCTGTATTTTCTGAGGCTAGACCCACTCCTTGCAGGCAAAAATCATTTTGGCCGCTGGCGGGTGGGGCTAGTTTACTAGGGAAGCATTCCAATATGTGACCTTGCGTCCTCCACTTGTGCTTGTGGCCTCACTTTTTGCTGATGCCCCGCCTCCGTGGAGAAAATAAATAAGTTTCCCCACTGTCAGCCTAGCCAAAACATTTTTTGAGGGACTATTCTTCATTCCCCATCCAGTTTGCAAATGAGAAAATGACTAACAATTGAGCTTTTGCAAGATATTGAAATATAATGCTGTTGACCGATGTAGCTGTAGCGATGTTGACCGGTAGGATTTGCGCCGGTTTTCTGACAAACGGTTCTACATTGTCATTTTAACCTACGGTAGGATATTCTGTCAGACATGTCTGTTAAACGGTCCTACATCGCCATAGATAGAGGTCAGACATGTTTGTTCAACAACTTAGAAGTTAAATCCTGATTTTTCCGAAAATGTCCTTCCTGCTTCCTGCAATCGCATCAGATCAAACAAAGTCCAGACCATGAATACGAAATGGAAATAGTAGTATTATGGGATGGTCAGGACCAGGCTACATTTTCACTGCTCTAATGCCAAATATACAGAATAGAATAGGATAGAATGGACCAGAATAGAATAGAATAGAATAGAATAGAATAGAATAGAATAGAATAGAATAGAATAGAATGTCTTTTTGTCATTAACAAGTACAACGAAATTGAGCATTCCTTGGTTAGGTTAGAGAAGTACTTACAAATCTCCTAATCACAACACACACAATCTATACACACACAAGTATATACTTCACAAACCTCACACACCTATCCACACATATCACATCCATACACATCCACATCAACTGTAACTAGCCTATTACATTACTGTACATTACATTAGATTGCACTTAGCTGACGCTTTCATTTATTCAAAGCGACTTGTAGTTATTATTTGTCAGGGTATTGGTTACAGTCCCTGGAGCAATATGGGGTTAGGTGCCTTGCTCAAGGGCACTTCAGCCATGGATGGAGATGTAGGGAGAGGTCAGTGGGGATTCGAACGTGCAATCCCTAGATTGAAAGACCAACTCTCATACCACTAGGCCACGGCTGCCCCTATAAAACTGTACTTTGAAAGCATAATTTTGTGCAGTAATGGGTAAAGGTGTTGGGTAATGGCTGTTTTCCACTCTACATGTACTTCTTGTCCTGGTTTTCATGGGCCTGCTGCATCTACTGCCAGATGGCAGCAGTTCAAACAGGTTGTGGCCTGGATGCATGGGTGCCGCGAGGGGGGGAAAGGTGGTACAAATTCTAAGGGCCCAACAGCACTGACAGGGCCCTTGGAAGGATGCTGATGACATAATTTGTCATTTTGGGTATAATTTGAATCTTTCATGGGGCCCAACATTTTTAGCGGCGCCCCTGCTTGGGTGTGTGTGATGTGTGTCTTTGAATGGAATTGGCCGGCTCTGCCATGGCCTAAGGGTGGGGCGCTGTGTTGCTGCGCTGGCTGGCGACCCGGGTTCGATTCCGGCCGGGTCATTTGCCGATCCTTCCCTGTCTCTCTCTCCCCACTCATTTCCTGTCTCTCCTCCACTATCCTGTCAGAAATAAAGGCAAAAAAACGAATGGAATTTGTCTTTTTAGGCAGCGGCTGCTGTAAAGCTCCTCCTGAGAGCAAAGAGGGCTGGTCAATATCCATATTAAAAAAACATAAGCCAACATATCGACGACTGATGGCGTTTGGCGGCTATGGGCAAGGGTTAGGCCTACACACAGGCTCTTCTGCATCTTCACAGCTCTATATAAAACAAGTAATATGAGACCCTCTACGGTCCGGATGATGGTTACTTACGTACATCCCCGCCAGATATAGGCCTAGAGCTACAGTAGGTATAGGCTATGATGATTCTAGCTTTGCCGGAAAATCGTTTGAGTGTGAAGATCGCATCATATCCCTCTCTTGTGCGCAGTCTCTGGAGATGAATGTATGATGAGCTGGTCATTTTCCCCTAGCCAGCCAGCCAGCCAGCCAGCCCATCAAGTAGTACTGTACTGTAGGGAAAACCAATGACCCCAATTTGCCAAGTGCTACATCATGGGACCATGGGAATGGGATGGGTTTCCATCTCGCTTCCTTGAGAGGAGAGGGGCGTCGTGAGGGTGTACTATGAATGTAATGTCATGTGTAATCGTGCAGTCTCTCTCTCTCTCTCTCTCTCTCTCTCTCTCTCTCTCTCTCTCTCTCTCTCTCTCTCTCTCTCTCTCTCTGTGTGCGTGAGTGTGTGTGCGTGCGTGTGTGTGTGTGTGTGTGTGTGCGCGTGTGAGTGTGTGTGTGTGTGTGTGTGTGTGTGTGTGTGTGTGTGTGTGTGTGTGTGTGTGTGTGTGTGTGTGTGTGTGTGTGTGTGTGTGTGTGTGTGTGTGTGTGTGTGCATTTGTTGCAGGTTTCACGATGCAGAGCAGACTTAGCTTTTGTGTAGTGTGAACCAAATGGCTTCAATGCTGCTCAGGGGAGGTCCAGTTTGGTGTCTCCAAAAGGCAGGCTAGAGGCTACACTTCACATCCCAGTATGGATCCCATGATGACAATAAACACACATTATGAACAGCACCATGATTGTGAGTAACCATATGATGACGCTGAGAAATGTGAAATGCAATTCATCTTGGTGTCTGACAGCACCCATTCACACACACAAGACAACATTGACGCGCGCCCTGCCCCCACTCCCATACGCCTGCCTGGTGAGTTTTTTTTCTTTTTTTTTTCAAAATTGTAGTGTTGGAGAAAGCAGAGTCCCTCTCTCCCTCCGTCATCAACAAGCCCTCGCGCTAAGCGGTAAACGCGAAGCGCTCTGAAGAGCGTCTCGTGCATAGAACGCACCTGCTTTCTTGGAGATATCCGCCCGCCCGCGAGACGGATGGGGAGATGGCAATCGGAGTTTTAAACATATTTGGTGCAAGGCGTCGCACGCCTGCCATAAATACCACGCTTCTTCTCATGAATTTCAGTGGGATTTAAGGAAACAAAAAAGGTGAGTTATTCATATGAAATCTTGCGTTACATGGCTCTACTCATCGTGGTTGTCACACGAAGACGCATTTGGATACAGTTCAGCAAACAGACGAGCCATTGGGTTGGCTAAACGACAAATATTTGCATGAATGTTTCATAAACATTGACTGATATTCTGTGTTCTTAGATGCATGCAGTGATTTGCTTTACGGGGGTTTTATGCTAATTAGCCTATATTTATTGTAGTGGGAAGCATCATGTTTCCTTTAGGCTGGGTCTGAGCTTTGCCTGTCCATGGGAAATATTATAGGATTAAACAATGCAATATTTGCCACATTAAATTGTTTTTCGTTTCAAACGGAGATATCTATTACTGGCTATTTGTGCCTGGTATTGAATTGTAACACATGTGTTGGAGCCTTGCATTTAAATTCGAAATAGCCTAGATTAGTATAATCCCTTAACACAAAACGGGCATACTGTAGTATTTGTGGAGAATATTGACTCGCAGTGAAAGATTGGTGAGCTAGGGAGTGATCTGGGGTGGTCTGGGGGTAAATACAGCACAGACCCGGAGAAAAGCTGCAGAGGATAACTTAGTTTGTGAGAATACAGTAGAATAGGGAGTCCAAGACTAATAGCATTCCATTTTGAGTCTGACAGAAAATAAGAATGAAGGACCTGGAAGAGAGAGAGAGAGAGAGAGAGAGAGAGAGAGAGAGAGAGAGAGAGAGAGAGAGAGAGAGAGAGAGAGAGAAAGTGATGGAGCAGCCCCCTTGTGGCTGTTCCGCTACACTACACTAATATTTGGGTGGCAATTCTCTCTCTCTCTCTCTCTCTCTCTCTCTCTCTCTCTCTCTCTCTCTCTCTCTCTCTCTCTCACACACACACACACACACACACACACACACACACACACACACACACGCTTGCGTGCACACGCATACACACAATGACATGTGACTGTAGAAAGGTGAGAAGAAAAAAAAAACATTCAAGTGTTGTGCTTTCCTGCAACTGTACCTTCCATTTCGATGTGTGTGTGTGTGTGTGTGTGTGTGTGTGTGTGTGTGTGTGTACGTGCGTGCGTGCGTGCGTGCGTGCATGTGTGTGTGTGTGTGTACTATCCAGCATGTATGCTCGGCTATTCAGTGTTTTCTCTGTGCTCATTATTTTGCCCGAATGCCAGTTGAGCGGTGGGTGGGAAAGCCCCCACCAGTGTTACGTAACCTCTTAGCCTTCACAGTGACTGAACTTCAGCATGCATGCAGCTCATCTGAACAGCCTCCGTCTCAGTGGCACTGAACTTAAATATAGCAGTGGCATCGCATCACACATGAGAGATGGAGGAAGGAAGGAGGAAGGAGGGCGAGGAGGAGGAGGAGGAGGAGAGAAAAAGGGAGGGACATAGAAAGACAGAAATGATGTGGCGTCTCAGAGAGAGAGAGAGAGAGAGAGAGAGAGAGAGAGAGAGAGAGAGAGAGCAAGATCAAGGGAGTATTCCAGCAGTGAGTTGAGTTATGTAAGGAGCACATCTGCATTTGTAAATGCTTTAACTTCTGTAAGCTAATACTACAAATAATAATAATAAAAACTTGATCATCCCTTTGTAGATCACACAACAGCTACTAAAGAAATGAACAATTGAAAATTCAGAAAAAAAATCTGAAGATTGTTAAACATGAGCAAGAGACTGATTAATTCCATGTACGACTATAAGGCCACAGCTTCCTCACTTTTTTTTTAAGTACAAACAGTATCAAAGTCTGCAACATCAGTTTGAAATGCATGTCAGAGAAACTGTTCATAATTGCAAGTTTTTGGGTGTGTATAGCCGTGTGTGCCCTTTATCAAGCCTTTTCTGAGACAGTCTCTGTGGACTCTCTTTCTTTCATCCTCCCTTTCATTAAAATATTCCTTTCGTTATTTCCTACCCTGCATCAGCATTGCCTTGCCAGGAGGATACCCCTGATTAGGGAATCTGGTCGACCATGGCCGTAACTACCATTGAGGACAGAGGTCATATCCTCTATTTTTTCAGTAATGTAAAATGTATCTATGATGAAAATTGATACATGATCAACAATGATAAATTTAGTCTGTATATGGCACCCCTCATCCTCAAGTGATTAATTAAAAAAACAAACTTTAGAGTTTGACTGTACGGTATACAGTACAGCACACAGTATTTTACCTCGGTATTTGAAAATGTCTGGTTATGGCCTTGTGGTCGACAGACAGTTGCAGTTTTACCCTACTTCCATTCTCCCAGGCAATATTCACACACACCAAGATATTCTATCTAGACCGGTATCAAATGGCCTAGTTGAGTCTGAATACATACTTACAATCAGTGTCTTAACAAAAAGTTAATATTAGTTCATATACTGTAGTTTTTTTCCATGTATGTGTTTCTATTTCCTTATTTTTTTGCAGTTGCTTTGGTGACTGTATGACCTCATGGTCCACAAGGCATACTGTCAATAGGCATGAACGGCCATCCGGGTACTTTGCTCATAAATGTGCGTCACGCCCCTTTATGGGTGAAAAACAAACCGAATGTCTCATCAACTTACATGCTTCATTGGCTTGTCTAAATGAACGCAGTCCATGCTTCAGACACGGCTGTTTCGGCATGTTGCACGTGAACAACGCTAGTCTACAGGTCCGTAGGCCTATCTTTCACTTATTAAACTCCAACATCACCAATTGACTTGCATGGGTTGTTTTCCCCCACAAATGGGCGTATCGCACATTGGATAATGTCACGCCATTCATGAGTATGTTTTCGGCCTGGTCCTCCACTCAATGTAGTGGCATCAGTCTTCATGCCGTCACGGCTGACCTCTCCAAGTCAGATGTAAATATTAATTTTGGGCTGTTTTGGACAAAATAGCTTGTAGTAGATGACTAAAAATGTTGTCACAGGCTTCATTGTCTCTCTCAATGCCTAGTCCGGAATGAAAATAGCCTGCCTGATTTTTTGCCCCAGGCCAGTCCTGACCTCATCGCCACTGTCTGACTGACAAAACCGACAAAAAAACCCTAAATCTTTTTTTGGGGAGTGCTGTGGCACAGCGTGCTAAGCTAAGGCACCTGTCCATATAGAGCTCGAAAGTGACGTCACTTCCCCCGATTTCATGGGACCTCAACGGCGTTTTTAGCCGAAAATCGTAGCATGTAATCCAATGGCGGTATTAAAATGGCATTTCGATCCCCTTCGAGTTGTGCCACGAGCTCCATATATGTTGTTTCTGATATTTTTGCTTAATTTTTCGTACGAACCCCCACATTTTTTAGAAAGCTGTGTTTCTTCACATTTTGCCGACGGTCTCGGAACAAAACATTGATGCTTCTGCATGAATAATCTTTATCTATCATCTTAAACAGCATATTTGTAGCCCAGCGCATATCATGACTGAGATCAGAAGATATTTACTCGCTACCACGTTGTTAGATGGTCAGCTTAGGTCCCGTGAAACGCGGAACTAAGGGGCGGGACTTTCGAGCTCTATGGGTTTGCAAGGCTAGAGTTCGGCCTGAGTTATTTCCCAACCCTGTCCCAGCGCTCTCTCCCCATTATTTCCTGCAAACGCCTTTAACTGTCCTATCATCGAGCTTTTTCCCCCCCTACAAACTATGATTCAAGCGAAGGGGAGTTCTTCCTCACCCCTGATGCCACCAGGGGCAGCATCTGAGCGCCCAATTTCTGTGTGACTATCTATGACTTGTGCTAGACCCAGCCACTATGGACCTTACGCATCTAAGAATCCTGGCCCTAACCTACGTTGACCTTATGACTCTATAATCTCTCTCTTTCTCTTCTTCCTCTGCCTTCCTGATATCTCTGCCTCTCCTCTCTTCCTCTCCTTTTAAATCCATCTCTAACAATTATGTTTTTGTTTTTTTTCTCATTTGTTAAGCACGTTGAGTTGCATCCCTTGTATGATACAGTGCTATACAAATACAATTATTATTAAAAGTTATTATTATCATGATAATGGCAAAAAAGCCCCAAAACTATAGGTATCCCCTGAACACACACCGTTCCACCAGGGGAAAGCTGTAATAGTCACTGAAAAAAACTTAAATGCCATAGTACTACACCACTATGACAATGCACCGGGCCTTTAGTAATACATTACAACTTGGTCATTACCATTCTGGTAACAGCTAATTGATAACAGGGGCCGTGGCTTACTGGATTAAAAAAAAAACGTTAAGCCTTTTCTCATAAATATGTTCGTCTTTGGGTTTTTGTTCACAGCACAGTACCCTGCCTTACTCCAGCCCCCTGTGGCAACAACACACCACCAAGACAACACCATGGATCCCGCATCGCCACCTCCCTCCTCCCCCCTCAGGCAGCAGCAGCAGCAGCAGTATGGCGGCTCCAAGAAGCGCGTCAAGATCCACCCCTCCAGCGTCACCGTCAAATACGCCACCCACTTCCCTCAGCCGGGGGACGAGGGCTACGACGACGCGCCGTCCTTCGAGGACTTTGGCACCTTCCGGGACCAGACGCCCGGGGGACCTCGGAGCCTCGTCACCGACCGGCACGGCAGGACGTTCTTCGGCTCCATGGACACCCAGCCGCGTTCGCCGGGCTTCTGTGGTGGCGGTGGTGGTGGTGGGGCAGGCGACCGCGACGGTGGCGTGGGCAGTCAGCTGGCCAGCTTCGGGGAGGCCAACGTGCTGGCGTCGCGCGTCACCTGGGGGGCGTTGTTTGGGGCGGCGGTGGCGCACGGATGCGTGGCGCTCATCACGAGGCTGGCGGCCGACAGATCCAACGTGCCCTCGCTGGAACTCATCTTCATACGCTCCGTTATACAGGTGGGTGTTGGTTTTTAATCTTTTATTTATTTATTAGAGATGCACCCAGTGGTGTAGTCTACGTAGAACGCAGGTATACGGAGTATACCCACTTCTAAATTTTAGGGGCCTCAGTATACCACTTAAAATTCATTGATCCATTGTTTAGAATAGCATAAATATATACAGTATACCCACTTCAAAAAATGCTTGAATATACAGTATACCCACTTCGAAAAAGTAGACTACACCGCTGGATACCGGTTCCACTGCTTAAGATCCTGCCGGATCCGGAACCGGATACCGGATCCTACAAAAGGGTTGAAATACATAGCCTACTCGCACACATCGGCCCTTTTAATTACGTTGACTCAAACAATTTTTTAGACTCATTAGTTTACTGCCACACTGCCTGCACTGGCCGCTTCCAAAGTTCTTTCATTCCATGCAGCAATTGGGGTTGTGAAAGACTGACTGAAAAACCTAGGCTAGAGATGCACCAGATCCTGATTTTTAGGTAACTGCCAGATACCGGATCCACTGCTTAAGATCCTGCCGGATCCGGATCCTGTGAAAAACCCTATTATCCTGCCGGATCCGGAACTGATCTGATCTTGGATCCTGTGCATCTCTAATTTTTATCAGGGCCAGAGGTGTAAAAAGCCTGGTTCACAAGGGGAAAAAACCCTGCGAGAGTTGTGTTCCAACACAGGTGACTGACTACACTACGTAGTGCGTCTTTTCCACTGCTGTTTTTCTGGTGGGCCTACGGTTCGACAAAGCGTGACTCAGTCGCCACTTTTTGCTTTTTGAATAGGCTTGACACAGTTCAATCGTAAAGCAACAAGTGGCGGCCATGTCGCGCTGTATCGAGCTGTAGGCCTGACAGAAAACCGTCAGTGGAAAAGAGGCGTGAGTAAAGCACACAGTCACACAGGTGACTTCCCTAGGTAAAAGGTCCACCTGTGTATAGCATTCATTATGGTCACCTGATTTAGTGGTGTAGTCTACTTAGAACGCGGGATTTCAGTATACCCACTTAAAAATGATTTATCCATTGATTTGAATAGCACAAATATATACAGTATACCCACTTCAAAAAATGCTCAAATATACAGTATACCCACCATAAAAAAGTAGACTACACCACTGACCTGATTTAGAGGTGGTTAGATACATTTTTTGGCACACTGTAACAAATAGCTGTTTATTTACGGCAATTCTGCAACAGCATTCTACTGTTTTTCGAAAAAACAGACAACTACTGTGAAAATATTACTTTGAGTCACATATTGAGCATAAACAGTAAGTACTGCACAATAGCAGTATTCGCCGTTGTGGAAAAAACTAGAGATGCACCGGATCCTGATTTTTAGGATCCTGCCGGATACCAGATCCACTGAATAAGATCCTGCCGGATCCGGAACCGGATACCGGATCCTACAAAAGGGTTGAAACATATAGTCTACTCGCACACGTGGGCCCTTTTTATTACGTTGGCACAAACTATTTTTTAGACTCATTGGCTTATTGCCACACTGCCTGCAATAGCCGCTTCCAAAGGGATTTCACTCCATGCAGTGATTGGGGTTGTGAAAGACTGAAAAGCCTAGACATGCACCAGACCCTGATTTTTAGGTAACATGCTGGATACCGGATCCACTGCTTAAGATCCTGCCGGACCCGGACCCTGTGAAAAACTCTATTATCCTGACGGATCCGGAACCGGAACCTGATCCGGTGCATCTCTAGAAAATAACAAGTTATTTTAGGC
This sequence comes from Engraulis encrasicolus, assembly GCF_034702125.1. Taxonomy (NCBI): domain Eukaryota; kingdom Metazoa; phylum Chordata; class Actinopteri; order Clupeiformes; family Engraulidae; genus Engraulis; species Engraulis encrasicolus. The sequence continues at coordinate 9,790,267 of NC_085865.1, read as the reverse complement.
AGCACCATTGAAACCCATTCATCCTCCACTTGTCCGTGATCACCATCAAACTTCAATACCACCTGAAGAACTGAAGTCATTCTGACTGGTTAAAGATTATCTGATACTATAACAATTTCTAAGGAAACTACAATACTTAAAAAGTGCTTGATGCAGCAAAGTGTGAGTAGCACATGCATTTTGATAGTGATGAAAGTGTGAATGGCTGAAACATTTTAAGAACTTGTAACACTCTTGCAACAAGCAGCCCCATCTAAACCAATCTGCTAATCAGTGCCTGGCCTCACCTGAGTAGGGCTGTTATGCCATTATTCAATTACGGGCGTCACCTGCCAAGGGCCTGATGACTCTGGTCACATGGTACTCTTGCACCTGTATATAAATCTGGACTATCAACACTTCAGTTGCTTGCCTGCCTGCTGGCTGGCCTGCATGGCACAGCATAGCACTTGTTTGCCTACAAGCTTGCCTACAAGCGTGCTTACATGCTTGCACACTTTCCTCTTTGTGAAAGCTTGCTGTATGTGGCATCATTTGTGGCATTGTTGCATATGATGTGCCTGCTGCAAATTAGGCATTGCTTTGAGAGCTAGCTTGTAGTGCTGCTTGTTTGCTGTGCTACTTGGTGCAAAATAATTTTTTAAAGACTGACCAATGCTATATTCATCATTGGCTCATCAAGAGATACAGTAAAAAGCCCACCTTGCACACTATCATTGTAACATAGCACTGCATACTCTGAAATTTTATTCATGCCCACACTTTCAAAGGACCACCGCAAACCATTTTCTCAATACAGCATTGCGCCATAGTATCATGCTCAAGGCACACCAGTCATGGTGAACGATGGGAGGGTGGGGTGGTAACATGGCCAGGGTACCACAGTTATGGAGAATGATGGGTGGGGTGGGAAGTTGCCATGGCCATATTCATGAATACAACTATGACCCAGTATTTGCCTGTCATCACACAGTACAATTCAACTTTTTAACTGAAATGTACTGTTATTTTTCTGTAGAGTACTGTTATTTAACAGTTCAATTGCTGCTGAAAAAATGTTATATACTGTGATACATTAAACAGCAATGAGCTGTATTTGATTTTGGTGTGAAATAACAGTAGAATTACAGGTAAATATAATTGCCAGTAACTGCCGTTATTTTGCAGGGAAATTTTCTTAGAGTGCAGGGTTTTGACTTTTTCAACCCTGGACTGTGAAATTGCCATATACGCCTCTTTTCCACTGACGTTTTTTTGGTAGGCCTACAGCTCGACACAGTGTCACTCGGCCGCCACTTTTTGCTTTACGGTTGAGCTGTGTGGTGGTGCCTATTCGAAAAGCAAAAAGTGGCGGCCTAGTCGCGCTGTGTCGAGCGGTAGGCCTACCAGAAAAACAGCAGTGGAAAAGAGGCAATAGTTAGCATTGTATATTCAGTATTTTTGCTGGCCATTTCTTAGACGTGCCTCAGAGCATGGGGTTGGACTGGAAGGATAGATGAAATATTAGCACCCCTTGTGGACATTTCCCCCCGCAAAACATGCTCTGTGGCAGTGTTTCTCAACCTTTTTTTTTAGGCAAGGCACCCTTTTTCAATTCATGAAACATTTCAAGGCACCCCAAACCAACAAGCTGTAACATGGCATCGCATCCGATACCACACAAGCTTAGAAAAGTAACACATTTCGAGACATCACACAACCTATGTTCGAAGTTGCAGCTGACTGGGGCGACCTATGTTTACTCTATTGTGCGTAAATGGCAGATGAAAGATTCCACTGAATAGCAACTTATGAATTTAGACAAATATGTATTATGGGCCAATTACATAATTTATTCATCAGCCACGTTTCCGCGGCACCCCTGAGGGGGGCCCGCGGCACCCCAGGGTGCCCCGGCACCCCTGTTGAGAAACATGCTCTGTGGCATCAAAGAGGGTAGATTACAGAAAGAGGATTCAAACTGCGCCCACCTAATGCAACAGAGTGTGCTCAAGTCTCCTAAGGAGCCGTTATCCCCTCCTTCTCTTTTTGTGATGTTTGGTGGTGGCTTGCACGAGATGTGTGCTAAGGGGACTACATTGATTCTCAACCGTAAGACTCCTAAACCAGTGGTTCTTAACCTTTTTTTCTTAACGCACCCCCTTACCTGTGCCGAAGACAAGCCGTGCACCCCCAACCCAAACTTCTACATGTGTATACGTTCTAAAAATGATTATAAGTGATTCATTGCATGTGTCCTTGCTTGGGACATTAATCAATACATAAGTTACTTTAAATGGGGACCAAACATGTTTTAATTTTGTCTTAAATTGGCGTAAATATAATGTTTCCAAGCAGAATTTTGGTTGCAACCTCAACACAATCAAAATCCCGCGCACCCCCTGAAATCTCTGGCGCACCCCCAGGGGGTGCCCGCACCCCAGGTTAAGAACGACTGAACTAAACAAAGGTCTCCTAAAGGAGCATTCACCTGACATCCCGGAAAAAGTCAGAGCCTGGAGTATCTTCCTCTTATCTGTCCTCTTTGGTGGCGTGTTTTAAATGTGCTTGTTTAGAAGGGAAGAAGAGTTGCCCCACAAGGACGCAAAGTTGGGCCTTCTGGAGTATTAAACTGGGGCTCTGACCATTACACCAAAGAGTCAACCATGTTGGAGTGATTATCAGAGCACACCCACAACTGATGTCCACTCCATCACAGTGCACTATTGAACTTTCTTCCGGGGTACTGTTGTCAGTGGTGGTGGTGGTGGTGATGTATCTATTTGTTGACTGAGGCCAGACTGTTGCAAATGAGCCAAATACTTCAATACCTCACTTGCTTCCCAATTGCTTTCGGTGGTGGTGGTGCTGCTGTATCCATTTGTTGAGTGAGATAAGTCTGAGATATGTAAACTTCCTTCCAGGTGCTTCCCAATTGCTGTTGGTGGAGGTGGTAATGTATCCATTCCATTTGTTGAGTTACACCAGATGATCTCTCATGGCACACTAGTGTTCCCTGGCACAGTGGTTGAAAACTGAAATAAACTTCCTTCCCTCCGGGTGTTGGCTGGCAGTGGTGACTGTGGTGATATATCCCAGGGGTTCTTAACCTTTTTTTTTCTTAAAGCACCCCCTTACCTGTGCTCAAGACAAGACACGTACCCCCCAACCCAAACGTCTACACGTGAATATGCATTTAAAAAAAAAAATTTACGTGATTAATTACAATGATTATTGCGTGAGATATTAATCAATAGACGTTAAATGGGGATCAAAATATGTTTAAATTTGGTTTTGATTTTGCCTACTTATAATGTACCAAAGCAGAATTTTGATCACAACCTCGACACCAACAAAATTCTGCGCACCCCCTGGAATCCCTGGTGCACCCCCAGGGGGTGCCCGCACTCCAGGTTAAGAACCACTGATGGGTCAAAGACGTCCAACATGTCCTTCAGTGCAACGGATACTTTTGCTTACTGTAAATGCAAAAAAAGAGATTTTTTTTTAATTATTTTTTTGGCTTGGCTTCCATGCATTCACTTTTCAAAAAAATTGTTTTGAAATGTCATGTTTTTCACAGTTACAGTAAGCAAAAGCATCTGTTAGCACTGAAGGACAGTGTCATGTTGGACGTCTTTGGCCCTGATATATCCAATATAAACTTCCTTTCCGTCCCTCTTCACAGGTGTTGTCGGTGGTGGTGATGTGTCCATTTATTGAGTGACTGACAATATATAATCTTCCTTCCTTCTTCACAGGTGCTGTCAGTGGTGGTAGTGATGTCCCAGTGATACCCTTTGTTGCAAATGAGGGCTATAAACTCCTAGCCAGGCCACACCCTCCTATAGCGCTTTCAGGCCGACTGAGAACCGTGCTGGAGCCCGTTCCCGCACCTAATCGCGAACCAGCCGTCATGTTCACGCCACAGATATTTGCATTCGCGAACCGGAAAGTTGGTTCTCAATGTGAACCGCAAAATACTAGGTTTTTCTCCATGAACCGTGACGACAGCGCGCCCGTCAGCAGGTTCATCCGGGTAACGCAGTCATGTGCGGGAAAAGTTCAGAGCTCGGTATGAACACGGGCGGTTCGCAGATAAACACTTCTGTACTGAACGTAACTGGTGCGGGCACCGACTCCAGCTCCGTTCTGGTCGCCCTGAAAGCCCTACTAGTGACGCAACACTGTCGGTATTGCTTCTAGTCAGGCCAAGAGCAATGTACATATCGTTGAATGTCAATGATAATCAGGCTAACAAACTACCCCCCCCCCCCCCCCCCCCCCTTCTTCCCTCCAGGTGCTGTCAGTGGTGGTAGTGATGTACCGGCGCGAGGCGCCCTTCGGCCCCAAGGGCTACCGGCTGCGCCTCTTCTTCTACGCCGTCTGCAACGTGCTGTCCATCACCTGCGCCTACACCTCCTTCGCCATCGTACCGCCGAGCAACGGCACCATCATGTGGCGCGCCAGCACCACCGTCTTCAGCGCCGTGCTCGCCTTCCTGCTGCTGGAGGAGCGTCTGGGCTACACCGACCTGGTGACGGTGGTGGGCAGCGTCTTCGGCCTGTGCCTGGTCATGGTGCCCAACATCGCCGAGAAGGAGGCCTCCACGCCGCTGGGCTTCTGGAAGGAGGCCTTCGGCTACACCATGACCGTCATGGCGGGGCTGACGGCGGCCGGCGCCATGATCGTCTACCGCGCCATCAAGGACCGCGTCAGCATGTGGACGGCGCTCTTCACGTTCGGCTGGACGGGCACCGTGTGGGGCGCGTCCACCATGTTCGTCATGCAGGAGCCCATCGTCCCGCTGGACGGCGAGACCTGGGCCTACCTGCTGGCCATCACCTGCTGCTCCACCGCGGCCTTCCTGGGCGTGTACTACGCCCTCAACAAGTTCCACCCGGCGCTGGTCAGCACCGTGCAGCACCTGGAGATCGTGGTGGCCATGCTGCTGCAGCTGGCGGTGCTGCGCATGGTGCCGTCGGCCTACGACGTGCTGGGCGCGCTCGTCATCATGGCCAGCGTGTTCACGCTCACAGGGTTCAAGCTGTACTGGGTGGGGCGCGCCATACGGCAGGATTACGAGGAGATCCTGGATTCGCCGTGATCTGAAAGACAAAAAAAAAAAAAATTGATGGATGGATGATGGGTGGATATACTGTACAGGTGGAGGAGGGCTGGGATTGGATTGGATGGATTGGATTGGCCGTGATTGGTGGATAGGTGCATGGAGACTGGGAACGCTCGGGATGGGAATGCTCGGGATGGGAATCTCTCCAGATGAGGGACCGATGGAGGATGAGATCCTGGGGATGTGTAGCCTGGTAAACCAGCGCCACCCGCTGGACACCGAAAAATTTTCAGCTGCGAGTAGGTCTGGTCGCGGATCTGAGAACGTTTTGAACACTGTGCCCTGAGTCTGGCAAAACCAATCACAACGCAGAGATTTGTTTTGAGTCAAAGCGGGCGGGGTTTTGAGGGAGTGACAACGAGTCTTGCAACACCGTTGGGAAAGCACATCAACGGCAAAGATCGCCGATTGGTCAGAGCGCCGGCGCGGTTTGAAAAAAACAAGAGGTTGTTCTCATCAACAATCTTCGGAGGTATCGTTCATCGGGGCCAGACTAAATTACTCCCGTCTCACATTTAGGCTGGTTTATCAGGCTACTGGGGATGTGCTCTCTCTCTGCATCTCTGTCCACACAGAGAAATAAAGGGGTTACCCATAAGGGTATGATATCCCTATACCTCCAGGTGCAAAACTGCCTACAAGGATAAAGGACACATCCTTTATGAACACCATTGTACCTTGGGAGGTACATGATTTAAAAAAGAAAAAAGAAAAAAAAAGGACACTGTGGTAGTTCCACAAACTTGTAGGCCTACTACTGCAGTACTTGTGTGACTGACTGACTGACTGCCCCAACCATAGAGGTAGAAAATAACACTAGAGAGGACACCGCAATTTGCGACAGCACTGGGAAATGGCAGATGGAGCTTCCCAACTTCCTTAGGTAGTGTAGGTACCTTCAGGCAATGCAAGTCAATGGAGAACACGTCCACCCCTGACAAAAAATGGACTAAAACTGTGTGAATATGAAGTAACACATTAATCAAAGACCAGATTTGAAATGTCAGGCTAAATATCTACTTAAATCATATGAGTCGAGAAAATACATTTAAAAATCAAATATCATTTATGAACATAGTTAGCAACACACTTCAACTATTGTCCTTGTATAGTGTGTTGATGGACATTTTCACATGATTAAGCCATTTTTAACAGAGGTGAGCCTCGTTCTCCATTAATTTCCATTTCTCTGATCTACCTACAGATAATGGCCGCTACGGATTGCCGTAAAAAGGGGGGCGGGGTCACCTCTAGTGTTATTTTCTACCTCTATGGCCCCAACACGAGCTTCCATTTCTCTGTGTGTGAGGCAGGGTTGCACTGGGGGAGAAATAGGGCCCGGGCACTTTTGGCTTAAAGGGGCCCCTCATAATTAGCGGCACAGAACTGACTCACCGGTTGGTGGGCCCCGCACCCTTGTTGGCCCCTATTTTCAGAAATGTTAAAAAAATATATATACTGTATTTTTTTTACATTTCTGAAAATAGGGGTGCGGGGCCCACCGGGGAATGCCCGCTATGCCAGATGGCCAGTTCAGCCCTGGTGTGGAGCAATGTTTTCAGGCCGACCAGCGCTGCTGTTGGATTGCGAGGTTCACACACACCCTTTAAACAGGCAACCGAAAGTGCTGGAGGTGCCCCCAGGCAGGGCCGAGTCGACAGCTGACAGCTTTCGCTGGGGGCCCAGGACAAAGTAATCTGAAAGGGTCCCCCCCCCCCCTCCACCCAATACATAAAATGTAATGGGGACCCAATTCTGGGCCCCCTATCTTCCTGGGCCCAGGACAACATACCCCCTTGTCCCCCCGGGCCTGACCGCAGGAATGAATGACGGCCCCGTTCATACCAGTATACGTATATGAGCTCATGACGTCACAGTTCTCTCCGATAAAAAAAGAAGAAAACAGTTGCAAGCCATGAGAGCTGTGCTTTCACCATAACATGCCAGCTGGCTCACGTTCAGGTGTGGGACCCCTAAAGGCACCCGGCCGGCACAATACTGGCTCTGTCTGTCGGTCTGAAAACGCCTTAGGTGTGTATTGAGGGGTGAATTCCCCAAATTGATAAGGTTAATTCAGAGCGATTAGTAACAGTAACTCGACTAATAGGGGAGCTCAGTAGCTTTATTCTCATTTCAAACCAAAGCCACAGGCCTCTGCTATTAGACGATTTACCTCTGCCTCTGAGTTACCTTATCCAGGGAAGTTATTGACCTTATTTTGCGGAATACCCCCCTCAATGGTGTTTTGTCTTCATTTGGTCATTTGTTTATTTACGTGTGTGATTGTATGTTTGTGTGTGCCTGTGTGCGTGCGTGTGCATGCTTACAGTAAGTGTGGATGTGTGTGCCGGTCATGTGTGTACGTATGTGTGCCTGCCCTGTGCGTGCCTCTGTGTGCCTGTGTGTTGTATGGCTGGTTGTGTTTGTGTGTGTGTGTGTGTGTGTGTGTGGGTGTGTGTATGTATTTAAGTGCATATGTTTTGTAAGTGTGTACTATCGGTGTTTACTCTATGGCGGATCAATGTGCAATCAATGAATGTCTGGACAAGGATTCTATTTATTTTCTATGGTGTATATGGTGTTGAACGAGTGCCAACAGTGTAAAGTCTTTGCTGTATGTGGATATGTGAGAAAATAAAAAAATATACTGAGTATAAATATTAAAAAAAAAATCTCCAAAGCATTTTGTGCTCTGTGACAACATCGGGGCGGTGGTAGCTCAAAGGCTGCAGGTTCGAGCCCCACTCGACCTGATTCCATTGTTGTGTCCTTGAGCAAGATACTTAACCCCAAGTTGCTCCTGGTGGCAGGGTGGTGCCTTGCGTGGCAGCCACGGCTACCGGTATGTGAGTGTGAACGGGTGAATATGAGGCAATGTAAAGTGCTTTGAGTGCTCGAAGGAGTGGAAAAGCGCTGTACTTGTATAAATGCAGTCCATTTATCGATTTAACAAGGTGTCACTATGGGGCTCATTCGGCTGGGTACTCGACTGCAGCTGCACCGGCGACCCGGGTTCGATTCAGGCCCGAGGTCATTTGCCGTAACGGTAACACTTTAGAATAATGGATGCAAAAAAGCATTATAAAGACTTAATAAATAATTAACTATTGATGAACAAAACATTAACAAACGTTTGTAAATGATTAGGAAATGTAAACAAATGCTTGTAAATGACTAGGAAATGTTATGTTAATATTTCATATTTATCAAACATTTACAAGTTGCTTGTAAATGAATAAAATAGTCTGTTATAAGGTGTGTAAAATCTTGAATATATCATTTGTAGATATTTTATAAAGCATTAATAAAGCTTAGTTAATAAAATAATAAAAACATTTGTTAATGTTTTATTAATCATTAGTTAATTATTTACTGAGTCTTTACTAAGGAACATAATTATAAAGTGTTACCGCCGTAACTCTCTCCCCATCTCTCTCTCTCTCCCCACCCCCAAAAAAAACAAAAAAAACAAGGTGTCACCAGTTGTCCAGTTGTCAAAGCGTGGTACAGAAACAGGGGCGCTGTGGCGCAGCGCGCTAAGCCCCCCCACATTTGGGCTTGCATGCCCACCCTCGGGGACCGCGGTTCGAATCCGACCGGGGTCATTTCCCAATCCTCCCCTGTCTCTCTGCCCCATTCGACATCTTCAACTGTCCTGTCAAATAAATGCCCATAAAAAAAAAAAATATATATATATATACAGTCCCAGGAAAAAGTTTGTACACCCTTTGAAATTTCTTACCTTTTTGTCAAAATTGATCATAAAACATGGTCTGATCTTCCCGGAAATCACAAGAAGGAACAACCAGAGTCTGCTTTACCTAATTCATCCCAAATATTTACAAGTTTTCATATTTTCATTGGCCATAAGATGTAAACATTCACAGGATAGCGAGGCATAAGTAAGTACACCCTTGCATTCAATAGGTTTTAACCCTAAGTTAGTCGCAATAACCTCAACCAGATGTTTCCTGTAGTTGCAGATCAGATTAACAAAACAATCTGGATGTATCTGGTCTCCCTCTTCTTTAGAAAACTGCCTCTCGTCAGCAAGGTTTGTGGGATGTCTGGAGTGCATAGCTTTCTTGACTTCATGCCATATAATCTCAATTGTTTTTTGACTGGGCTATTCCAGAATGTGTATTTCATTATTATGAAGCCATTCTAAAGTCGATTTGCTTCTAAAGTATGGGTTGTTGTCACATTTCAGCACCCATCCTCTTGTGTGCTTCAACTGTGTGACAGACTACCTCACTTTTTTTCTGTAAAATATCTCGATAAACTTCTGAGTTCATTATTCCACTGATAATAGCAAACTGAAAAGGGCCTGAGAGAGCAAGGTAGCCGCATATAATGATGCTCCCGCCACCATACTCTAAGGTGGAGATGATGTTTTGGTGAAGGTGTGGTTCTCCAGTTCTCCTCCAAACATGACATTGTGTGTTCCCCTGAACAATTCAACTTTGGTTTCAACGTTGATCTACAGAATATTTTGCAGTAATTCTATGAAGCATATAAATGCTTTTTCGCAAACCTCAAAGGTGCAGCAATATTTTTTTGGACAGAAACCCCATTAATTTTAGATTGGCAGAATGAATCCAATTTTTAGCAATTCTTGGTTACATCTTCTCTTCTGAGTATGGTGGCGGGAGCATCATTATATGCGGCTACCTTGCTGCCTCAGGCCCTTGACAGTTTGCTATTATCAGTGGAACAATGAACTTAAGTTTATTGTGATATTTTACAGAAAAAACGTGAGGAAGTCTGTCACACAGTTGAAGCACACAAGAGTATGGGTCCTGAAATGTGACAACAACCCATACTTTAGAAGCAAATCGACTTTAGAATGGCTTCATAATAATAAAATACACATTCTGAAATAGCCAAGTCAAAGTCCTGACAAAAAAACAATTGAGATTATATGGCATGAAGTCAAGAAAGCTATGCACTCCAGACATCCCACAAACCTTGCTGACGAGAGGCAGTTCTCTAAAGAAGAGGGAGACAAGATACAAAAGGATTGTTTTGTTAATCTAATCTGCAACTACAGGACTAGTCTGGTTGATGATATTGCAACTAACTGAGGGTTAAAACCTACTTAATGCAAGGGTGTACTTACTTATGCCCTGCTCTCCTGTGAATGTTATGGCCTTATGACCAAAAAAATATGATAGCATGTAAATGTTTGGGTGGAATTAATTAAAGCAGACTCTGATTGTTCCTTCTTGAGATTTCCAGGAAGATCAGACCATGTTTTATGATCAATTTTGACAGAAATGTAAGAAATTTCAAAGGGTGTACAAACTTTTTCCTGGGACTGTATATAAGAAAGTGTGGTACAGAAACATCACATTTCCACTATGTATGTAGGTTGCTGTTATGCAATGTCTACATTTCAATCAACTTATGGAATTAGGGGGATGCTGAATCAAAGTGTGTTGACCCATTGATGCCTGCAAAAAACACCAGCTGAATGCTTAAGCCCTCGTTGGGAAAGTTGCCTTCAGCCTATAAAAACCTAAATATCTCAGCCTCTGATGCACACAAAAAAACATGAAATGAGTTGCATTTAAACCCTAAGACCCTGATCTTGCATTAGAATGTGTTCATTTAGCCGTACCATACCCACATTTTTATATAAAAAAAAGCTCAAATCTCAAGAGCCTGAATGCAGTGTATATGTGTCTCCAGGCTCCAAAGGTCAAACAACATATACGAGTCATCAGGCTAAAATGAGTTAAGGCACCTGTCCATGTATACAAAGTTGGGTGCTCATGGGGAGACCCAGGCTCGAGTCCGACTCCGGACTGGGTCATATCCCTAGCCTGGTTCCTCCCAGACCTCAGTGAGTGCGTTACAATTTGCGACCTTGCCTCCTCCACTTGCATCCTCCACTTGCTTGTTTCCTCGTACCAGGAAGTAATATGTCATGATGACATCACTGACAACAGCATTATATTTCAATATCTTGCAAAAGCTCAATTGCAGAGTCTTTTTCTCATTTGCAATTGGGATGGTGAATGAAAAACAGTCCCTCAAAAGTTGTGGCTAGGCTGACAGCTGGGAAACTTTATTGTTTTCTCCACGGTGGAGGGGCCAGGAGGCGGGACGAGGAGACAAGCGCAAGTGGAGGAGGCAAGGTCGCATATTGTAACGCACTCAGTGAGTGTGTAGCTCTTTACCACATTTTCCTCCTCTCACACTTTCCTGTCATAATAAAGCCCCCAAAAGCCTGCACACATATTAGCCGACCGTGGTGTAATAGGGAGTTGGACTGTAGATCGCAGTGTTGCCGGTCCGTATCTTGCCTTTACCACTCTCTAATCCCTTGAGCAAGGCACCTAACCCCATATTGCTCCAGGACTGTGACCAATACCCTGTAATACTGTAGGCCTATCTGTAAGTCACTTTGGACAAAAAAAAGTGTCAGCTAAGTGTAATGTAATAATAATTTGACATTTCAGAAATCAGATGAGGAAAAATATCATATACGTAACTCAATATAAAAGTTATTACTCAGTATAAAAACATACTCTGCTTTTGGGTCTTGCGGTCTAATTGCATGAATGGTTGCAATGCTTGCAGCTCTCAGGCCACAGCTGGGTGAGGTGACTTCTCTTCCCCTTTCGCCATAACCTAATCAGCATACACATATTGAATTAGAATTTAGAAGAAAACGGATAAGGAAAAATATTTCATAATTCAATTTAACAGTTATTACTCAATATATATATAAAGGGTTCCCGGTTCAATGTTCCCGGTTCAATGCCCGACCGAACCACGGCTATAGTGCCCTTGAGCAAGGCACCTAACCCCCACACTGTTCCCCGGGCGCCGCTCAGCAGGCAGCCCACTGCTACGGACTAGTGGGTGTACTTCAATGTGATTCACTAGTCCAAATGGGCTAAAGTGCAGAGAAAGAATTTCCCCTAGGGGACCAAAATTGGCACCAATCCAAACGGGCTCCAATTGGCTTCATTAAAAACATGGCTCAAGCGGTAGGGTACTGCATTGTTACGCCGTGGATCCGGGTTCGATTCCCAACCTGAGGTAATTTCCCTATACTCCCCCATCTCTCTCTCCCACCCGTTTCCTGTCCCATTCTTCACTGTCTATTGGTGCATTCCAGTCCCAAATCATCCTAGTAGGAGATCGCACTTATCCAATCTCCTACTACGGAAAACACTCTGGAACGCCAGTCGAAGTGGGAGCTCCAACTAGCGAGGTCGGGGTGACTCGCACTACTCCCACCTCAACAACCGAAGTCGGATAATAATGGCGGCGCCCATGGAGCCGTTATCTAAATAAATAAATAGTGAAACTCCATTTCTCTTTTGTGCAGATGTTCCAAACACAGCATACACTTTGTGTTATTACATGATATTGTGTCAACATAAATGTAACATATGACAGAGTAATAACTATTATGGCTTCTTTGGCTAGTATCTCGCTAAAGTCAGCTGAACCACGGCGGTTGCCATGGATGTAGAACTTCCACTTCAACTGTCAGGAATGGCAGCTGAAATATCCAAGTGCGATCTCCTAGGATGACTTGGGACTGGAATGCACCATAAATACGTATACACGCACGCACGCGCACGCGCACACGCACGCACGCGCGCGCACACACACACACACACACACACACACACACACACACACACACACACACACACACACACACACACACACACACACACACACACACACACACACACACACAGGGGTTGGGCAAAATAATGGAAACACCTGTCATTTTAGAATGGGAAGTTCCATGGCCAAAGTGGACCAGCCTGTTGGCCGATCTTCATTAATTGTAAATTGCACCAGTAAAGTGAAGTGGAAAGATTCAAAGACCGCACTTTTTGTCAAAATGTTGCAATGCACACAACATTATGGGTGACCTATCAGAGTTCAAAAAAAAAATTTCTTGGTGCGCTTGTAACTGTTGCATCTTTGACCGAGATCTTAGTGATGTATCAAGAGCCACGGCATCCAAGGTTAATGTCTGCATACTACCAAGAAGGATGAACCACATCCAACAGGATTAACTGCGGACGCAAGAGGAAGCTGTCTGAAAGGGTTGTCACTTTAAAATGACAGGTGTTTCCATTATTTTGTCCAACCCCTGTATATATATATAATATAAAAAAACCCCGCTCTGGTCTTGGGTCTTTGCACTAAAAGTGGATGATTTGTAACCCTGGTGATCTCCCTCCTCCCCCTTCGCCATAACCTAATCATCCTAACACTCATACATGAATCATTTTTGATTCTGGTCACCATAATTTCTGGGCTGCTGTCCAATAATCGATGTGGTGGACAGGACAGCGTGGCTTTGTCAAAAAAATCAATAGGAGGGGAAGGAAAAGGCTGATGTATACCGTGCCTTCACATGTGTTGTAATCAAAATGGCTGATGCTGCTTTAACGTCTTCATGTTATGCATCTCTGAAATCAATTACCCACTACAGCAGGGCTATTCAAATGTCAGCCCTGGGGCCAGATGCGGCCCTTGGACAGCAAGGTTCTGGCCCCCCACAAGTCCCTTCAAATACAGAATCGTTTTTTGGAATTTAGAGATAAAAGTATGGGCTCCGTTATCATGCTGAAACGGGACATGGGACGTTAAAATGCAGGAAATTACATCTAAGAAATGCAAAATGTTCTGGGGGAGGACCCCCAGACCATCCTCTTCAATGAAGTGTCCCATATTTTTTTTCATTGACAGTCGGCAACCATAATACATAGTTCGGCCCCTTTACTGGGAGGAATTTTGAAAAAAATGCCCCTCGTTGAAATATAATTGAATACCCCTGCATTACGGTATTCATGTCAACATCTTCATTTTGTGCCTATGCATAGCTAAAATCAATGATCTTATGCATCGCTATAGTGAAGAGGAGGAGAGGTGCCCCGCCTCAGACTTCCAGGGTACCAGAGAGTCAGGCTTGTTGCTATCATTTTTTTAGCCCAACTGGGAAACTCCCAACTCCCATTGTGATTGTGACACAGCACTCCACTCACAGCACACAAGTGTTCACTGCACACAACAAAATTGCATTTCTACCTTACCCGTGCAAGGGGGCAGCTCCCAATGGCGCCCCAAGGGAGCAGTGTAGCAGGACGGTACCTCAGTCATGGAGGAGGATGGGGGAGAGTACTGGTTAATTCCTCCGCCCACCAACCTGGCGGGTCGGGAATCGAACCAGCGGCAACCTTTGGACTACAAGTCTGACGCCCTAACCACTTACCCATGAATGCCCATCACTGTATCATCTGTGCCATCACTTAATCACCACGCTGAGGTGCACAAGCAATGCCTCCCTCTGCAGGAGCGGCACCAAGTGGGAGGTTTCGTTTCAACCGTCAAAAGTTAAAAGTGTTTAATTTGTCCATGCTCTCCCCTACCCATAGTGTGTAGGCTAATCATGGAGACTGACCAGAGCTGATTTAAATGTTATAATAACGAATAATAATAGGCTACTAATAACACAAATGCTCAGCAGAATAGGTAGCCTGAACAAAACGACTGCTCCCCAGGTGAAAAACAGATATACGGGGTGTTGTATGAACAAGGCCGTAGGCAGGGTTTTGAATTTAGGGAGGTCCATGATGTACGCGCACAGCGTGCCGAAAAATGTTGCTATTAAAAGTAGAATATGTCATTTTTGTCATTCATTTCCAAAATGCATACCCCTTCACAAATGTGATGTTTTCATGTATATTTACTGGAATATACTAACATCTACTGGTCTGACCAAGTAGAGAAAAGTATGAAAGAATGGAAAATGTAGATTTGCAAAACATTTTGAGTAAGCATACTCAGAAAATGATGGTGATGATGAATGGAAAATATAACACTTTAAAAATATATACTTTCCCTGAAAAGTTAAGGAGGTCCAGACCTCCCTGACCTCAATGCTGGCTATGGCCATGTGTATGAAAGGAGAGAAGGTTAGCACTCCCCTTGACAAGGATGGAAGAGGTCCCAGTGGCCTACAACACATAAATGGTTAAGGCAGTGGTTCTTAACCTGGGGTGCGGGGCTGGATTTCAGGGTGTGCGCGGAATTATGTTTGTGTTGAGGTTGTGACCAAAATTCTGCAAGTGAACATTATATTAGGCAGGCCAAATCAAAACCAAATTAAAACGTGTTTTGGTCCCCATGTAAAGACATAAGGTATTGATTAATGTCTGAAGCAAGAATCATTGTAATTAATCACTAAAATGTTTTTTTAGATTGTATATACACGTGTAGACGCTTGAGTTGAGGGTGCGCAACTTGTCTTGGGCACAGGTAAGGGGGTGCGTTAAGAAAAAAAGGTTAAAAACGCAATGGGTTAAAGGATAGTTCCGGCGTAAAATGAAAGTTTCACCATCGATTTCCCATGCCCCATAATGTATCTAATGATGAGCCATTCCGGGCAATGCCGCGCCGTTATGGAGTTGGCTTATTTTAAGCTTTTTGGCGAATAACGCAGCCAATGCATCACGGCGGGGCCAATTTGTAAATATTATTTTCTGATGTTTCCCCGATACAACCTCAAAAACGCTACACACTTCATCACAAAGGTCTCGTCAATCAAACCGAGGCACAGAGAAGAGCATCGGACCACACTGGCCTCACTGGCCAGTGTTTTCAGAGGTGTCTCACTGTTGCAACTCTCTAGTCTGACCCGGATGCAGGCTACTCAATCAGGTGGCTAGGTGGGGAAAACGGTCCACGGTTCTTACACCGGCTGCGGCCGTAAAATGAAAAGCTGGAACCCCGACCGTTTTCACAGACTGCCACTGTCTAAACCAGCCAGCACTGCCGCCTACTTTGTGGCATCTATAACCAAGTTTATTTTTCATTTTATTTTTCGAGAACCCCCCCCCCCCCCAAATATACTTAAAGTGTACTTTAGATGACTGTACTTAGATCCCTGTGTACGAAAAGACTGCTCAGTTGAATGAAACCACAATCTCAGCATTATGATTATGCATGTGAGATCATGAGATGATATTGCCTGATTACCTTGACTTTCAAATTTCTTCGAGACTTGGTCTGACCAAGAGCATAACAACTAACATTCTTAAAAGGCATGTTGACCCACCTCCCTTGGTTTGCTACTGGTCGAGGGCAGAACAGGCTGAGCCAAAGTTTAAACCAAACATTTCTTAGTCCCCAATAGAACCTCTCTGCGTAGACAACGTCACTGCTTTGAAGTCACCTCTACCCAGGATGGTTGGAAATGCTCAAAGTTGATTAGTTCCCGACAAAGTGGGTGGAGTTCCCGCTGTGGAGGAAACCCAAATGTACGTGAACAGGCAGTTTTCCTGAGTGAGTGTCAGTGTTGCCAGATTGGGCGGGTGCCCGCCCAATTGGGCTACTTGGGATGAGCGTCTGCGGGTAAAAACGGGAAAAATTGGCCATTTGGCGTTTTTTTTTGGGCCCATAGAAGTCAATGTAATTTGCTGAATTTGGGCGGAATTTAGCGCATTTTGGCGGTTTTTGAGAAGCTTTTGGGCGGGATTTGGTCAGACACATCTGGCAACACTGGTGAGTGTAGCTGAGCCGAAGGTGTATCACTGCGAGGGCGGAGCCTGGGTAAAGATGATATACTGTACCATGTGCATTTTTGGATCAATAGGATTTTCCACTGAAAATTGACTCTTTTAACATGGTAGTACTCATAAATTGCCATCACGACACACCGCATATGCAGAAGAGAAGGTGACATGCACATACCAACTAGACTACAGCATATCTGCTTAGCATTATGCTTGCAGTGCCAAAAATAATGCCAAATTTGTTACTATTATTTATAGTATTTGTTAATATTTCTATTCCATTCCATATTTGTTAGATCAGAAGCACATCTGACACCTACATTCATAGACACCAGAAACACTTGTGACCTCATTGTCCACTGCCAACTCGAACCATCATCAGGTCACTGCACATATACCATGCACTTCACTTAAAAGGACACTAGGTGGCATATGGCATACAGTATTGTCTATGGGTAACTCTGATTAAACAAAAAAGGCAGCTTGCCTTCTTTAGGGTTGCACAGTGAAAAAGGCACACGCCGAAACACGCATGTGCACAAATAAAAGACACTTGATGCAAGGTGAGCCCTTTTTTTGTTCAATTAGAAGTTTTTATTTGGGCCAGCACCCTCAAAGTTCTTTATGAACTTTGAGTGAAGCCCGCTGTCCTGCTACAATTGCCCACTGCCAACTCTAACCATCATTAGGTCACCACACACATTCCATGCAATTAATTCAAAAGGCCACTAGGTGGCATATGGCATAAACTGAAGCTTCATAGATAACAGATTGAAACGTGTCAGTTACAACTCTGTGTATAATGCACTTAACTGAAATTACCAAGGCAACAGTTAAACTGCAATTTAATCTCAGTGCTATTCTGCAAAATAAATAGGTGCATTATTCTCTATAGTAAAACAGTTATTCTTAAAATGAAAAAAAAAACATGATGCAGCAGGAATTCTGGAAATAATCTACTGAAAATATTACACAGTGCACCTTTAACTTGGGGTGCTGTGGTGCATCGCTCTAACCTGTTGTCTCTACCAACAGGCCACTTGCCCATGGGGACCCGGGTTCGAATCCGGTCGGGGTCATTTCCCAGTCCCACTCCATCTCTCCCACTTAACTTCCTGTCTCTCTTCATCATAACATTATTATATTACATTACACTTAGCTGACACTTTAACAAAAAATCCACAGCGATTTACAGATATTTAGGTGCAGGGTATTGGTTACAGTCCCTGAGGCAGTGTAGGGTTATGTGCCTTGCTCAAGGGCACCTCAGCCATGGATGAAGGTGCTGGTAAGGGTGGGATTTGAACCTGCAACCCTCTGATCTTAAGGCCAGCGCTCGAACCATTGAGCCATGGCTGCCCCTCTTCACTGTCAATATCTGCGAAAAAGCCCATAAAAAATCTCTTTAAATCAACAAAGAAAGACATGCACTGAACCCCATCTTGCATACTAGAGTCTTTCACATTACCCCGCAAACACACCAGAAGACACCAAAGCTACAAAGAGTCGCTGGCAGTGTGTTTATTGCAAGAGCGACACGAGCTGTAGAAGCAATAGAGTATGCCCGTTAGAAGCAGAATGCAAGAATTTCGACATTCCAGTTGGCTGTTGCAGCTGTGGTCAATCTGCATCATAGCTAATTTGCATAACATTCTCTGAAGGTCAACTACAAACTGTCACTCGAGTCACTCAAATAGTCTCAATTAGTCGCCCAAATTGCTTTTGCCTCTTCTGTCATCAGCTCCTCCATACAAAGTCAATTGTTTCCATCACTGTTGTCGCTCTAGTCCAGTGGTTCTCAACCTTTTTTGAACAAACAACCCCTGGACCTCCTCACAAGCCGGCCAACGCCCCCTTTAGTATTAAAAAAAATCTCTCTCTTTGTCAGCTCCTTCTCCTGGGGGGCTGTACCACCCCCGTTGAGAAACACTACTCTAGTCGCTTCTGGTGTGTTCATGCCGAGACTGCATGGCATGTTTACTGTACATACTGTAGGCTTTGTCTGCGCTGCACGGCAGGCTTCGTTGCATGCAACCCTCGTTGCTTGCCAAGTATTGTTACATGTCAGGATTAGTTGCATGCTAAGGTAGAGCTGGCGTCCGCGCCTTTGTCTTTCTTAGGAAGTTTCGCTCGGTGTGTTATTCCAGAAGAGTGATTCAGGAGGGAGAAGGAGTCGCACACTGAGCAAATGAGCTGAATGTGGCTTAATGAAACTGAATTAAAAAGCTGAAAAATAAAGGTAACCAAAGACAAAGTGGAACGTTTCTTACTCACTTTGTCTTTGGTTTTCTCCATTTTCGGCTTTTTGATACAGTTTCACTGATTTGCATTCAGCTTCTCCTGTGTGCGACTCCTTCTTCTCCCTCCAAGATTAGTTGCATAAGTATGCCAGGTCCCGGGGACTTTGACCAATAAGGCATTACCCCCACCACATTGCCTAAGGGGCTCTATTCTTAATCTACTCTTTACCTTATTCACAAGAACTGTACTTGAATGTCGCTTTTGGGAAGCATCAGTTAAATACAATGTGATTTAATGTGTTATACACCGGTAAATAAATGTAAATATGTGGTTTAAATTGTGGCTTTCATTTGCGGTCTACTGAGAATGGAGAGAGGATGAAGACATAGGCCTGCCTACAGCAAGTCCATTTGCTACTCATGTGTACATGTCTCTGTGCATAACCAGACACATCCAAGGTGAACAGCTCAGTGTAGGATCGCCTCAACAGGGCTGGACTGGCCATCTGGCATAGCGGGCATTTCCCGGTGGGCCCCGCACCCTTGTGGGCCCCTATTTTCAGAAATGTAAAAATTATATATATATATATATATATATTATATATTACATTTCTGAAAATAGGGGCCCACAAGGATGCGGGGCCCACCGGTGAGTCAGTTCTGCACCGCTATTTATGAGGGGCCCCTTTAATCCAAAAGTGCCCGGGACCTATTTCTCCCCAATTACAGACCTGCACCTCAACAATTCCCAGGTCAATTCACACAATTTCATGTGACCCTTGTCATACGGAAATGGGGTTGGCTTAACACAGGGGCATTTGGGTAAGCGGTTAGGGCGCCCAAACGTTGCCGTTCGACTCCCGACCCGCCAGGTTGGTGGGGGGAGTAATTAACCAATGCTCTACCCCCGGGTTTCCCAAAGTGGGGTGCGTGCACCCCTGGGGGTGCACGGCCTGCCATAAGGGGGTGCATGAGCTGAATAGAGCAATGGCTGATATGTGCGTTTTTATACAGAATTCATGAACATTATGTAGTTTTCAATTGTTTGGTGAATTGTATGCTTGAAGGGTCCATCTGAAGTGTAATTTATAACTCCTAGACTTGTAATAATGACAGAAATAACGTCAGGGCTATTGGAAATGAGGATTGCCCAAAATGTGCGGCTGTGCAACATTCGCTTAGGGGGTGCGCGAACGACATTGAAATGTACAAGGGGGTGCACAGGGGGAAAAGTTTGGGAACCGCTGCTCTCCCCCACCCTCCTCCATGACTGAGGTACCCTGAGCAGGGAAGACGACAGGGGGCCGCCAAGGAGAGACAGGGCCCAAAATTGGCTCCTCATTACATTGAATGTATTGGATTGGGGTGCCATTTCAGATGTCTTTGTCCTGGGCCCGGCAAAAGCTGTCAGCGGCCCTGACCCTGAGCATGGTGCCGTCCTGCCACACTGCTCCCTTTCCGGAGCTATTGGGGGCTTGCATGGATCAGTCATAAATGCAATTTCGTTGTGTGAAGTGTGCAGTGTTCACTTGTGTGCTGTGGAGTGCTGTGTCACAATGGGAGTTGGAGTTTCCCAGTTGGGCTTTCACTTTCACTTCCTTTCACATTTGGGCGCACTGGGGGGGTCGTTGAGAAGGATACAGCTGAGAGGGAGCGAGGCTTAGGCCTAGTAGTGGGGGCCATTAGTCTATGGAACATTTTAAAAAATCCCTTCCAAAGCCTCATTAGTCTGTGGAACATTTAAAAACATCCCTTCCAAAGCCTCATACAGTATTGTTGAGCTATCGAACTGGTCATGTGATGTCCTAAAAGAAGTCTTCATCTCATTGTCATATCAATATTTATTTATTTTTCAATGTATTCCTATTTTTGTTGGTGGTGTCACTATGCTATCCTATTTGGAGATCAATTACCAAAAAAATATACTTACCTATTATGTTATGCATGCATTATTTAATAGTGAGAACCTCTACTAATGTCTAGAAATGTCTATTCAGGGGGGTTGATTTGTTTTTATTTTGGGAGCACTTTGACTAAACCCTTTACCAAACGGTTTTCCACATAAAATTGGACTCGGCAGCAAGCTTTGCCTCTATCAACTCACCTCAACAGCAGACACTGCAAGATATGGCTGGCCGTACTTTTTTTCCAGATGGAACCTCCATGGGCGACCGTGGCATATGCTTTGACTGACAGAAGAGCTAACGAATAAAAACGCCCTCTGATTTGAACGACCAATGGAAATCCAGGCAGCGCGGGCTGTGGAAACAAGTTAGATCGATGAGAACTTCTCATGGGTGAACTGTGAACCTCTGTGTGCAAGGCATATGATAATACAAGCCTTGCCATATTAATCATACTGATGTGTCCATAATTCCGTTTGCATATTGGACTCCACACCTAAACTACATGACGTTTGGTGACTGAATTGAAGATAGATCTCAGGCAGGTAAGGGCATGGCGACACACTGACATAATTTGTTTGCACTGATTTCACAGTTGGCACACGCTTGAAGACCAGGGCAACTACTCCATGCTAGCCATCGAGCTAGCGTTTGAACGCTGTGCAAAAAATGAAAACGTTATTCGTGAGCACAAGTGATGACCGTTTTCCCAGTCTGGGGTTTAGTTAATCTAAAGAGCGTGGAAATGACACAAGCAAATACAGGACGCATGAATGGTCACAGTGCTCGTTATTGTGAAAGAGGGCTTAGTTGGGCTAGTTAGCTCGCTAACAATTCCACATCATAGGCGTTTGCAGGCTTGCAGTTGCTGCTGTTCCAAGATTACCATATGTGTTTTTCTTTCTGTTGACCACAACATTACGTTTTTATGGCACGATTAGATTTTGATTGTAACGTTTGATCGTCTAACAGCTGTCTATGTGGCACGTTATTCGGGGGTGTTGCTACCTAATTGAGGTGGCTAGTGCGCCGAGATTTCTCCAGTCCATGGCCCCTGCATTGGGGGGGTTGGAAGGATGGTAGGCAGGCAGCCAGGCAAGCAGGCAGGCAGGCAGGCAGCGTAGCTGGGTGACGTTATTGTCCTCGTACGCACGGCAGGCAATGACCACAGGCCCTGCTGTGTGGAAGACTCCACACCGATTATGCAAAAGTAGCCATATGCAGAGAAATCCTGATAACAATCACCGGGCGTTTGGTTTGAATAATGTCAACACTGTCTTGATTTGCTTGTGGTCTTTGACGCTGTGGACAGTGAAGTGTGTAGCTAGGCCACAGTTCTGTTGCAGTTCCATATTTTGGAGTGTTTTCATAAGCTGAAAGCAGCAGCATGTGGCAAATGCCGACAGCTGTTAAGTTGTCTTTGAAGTTCCAGCAGCGAGGGGGTTAAAACTTGGTGTTTTAAATGGCTACACTTTTTGAATGACAGATGTTCAGATTTCTCCAAACATGACTGGGCTACTCAACAGATCCATTGCGGAAAAGTTCAAACTCTTCGTCAATGTTTCAACAATTGTGTTATACACCACAGGTAGGTTAAATTTAAGTTGAGTGTGCTTGTGCTTAAAGACTCTTATCATGCTTTCATACTTGGTGAGTGTGAAGAGACAAGTGCCTCTGTGATTAATACCTCTTTGTTAATGGTCGTAAACAAAGTTCAGTCATAGCATGCAGGCATAATTTACAACAGCCATTTATCCTCAGCTAACTTCCTTGTAGGCTGTATTCTGAGGACACCTTTACACACACGCGCACGCACACGCACACGCACACGCACACACGCACACACACATGCGCACACACACACGCGCACACACGCACACACACACGCACACACACACAGAGTTGTTGCCAGGCTTAGTACTACAGTCATTTGAAAGTTTTCACCTAGAGCTACCATAAATTATTTATCTTTACCATTGGGTGGTGTGAAATGCATGCATAAAAGTTGGGCATAGTTACAGCACCAGATTCTTGCCATGTTGATACGTGTCTGATTTCTCACTGTAGAGGCACAGTTGTTTTGTCTTTACACAACCTGTCGAGTCAGTTGAGTAACTTTGACCTAAATAAACTCTGAAATCAGTGGTTCATGAAGACCGATACTGTATTCCACAGCACTGAGGTCATTCATTCTTTTTAATGTGATCATGCAGACTGGGGAAGGGTACACCCTATTAGAAAGTCCAGCCTCGCCCTGTCAGACAACCATATTGATTCGTCACACTAGGATATGGTGGTAGGCCTAGTTTTCCAGGATGCGGAAATCAAAGTTGCTCAGCAGGGAATGCTCGTTGTACTCATAACACATTGAGTACCAAGTCTGTAAAATGTTGTATTACGCCCATTCAACTTGAGTACCAAATAGTAAAGATATGTTTTACGCTTAAACATCAAATTTGGAATCTACACCCTTCAATGCATGATATATGTAATTTTGGGAGGTCTGTGATGAAGAATATAAATGACAAAAATGTCAGCCAAAATGCTTGGGTCATGAATTGGACATTTTAATCATAATGCCAATGCCTCAGCTCCAACTCAAGAACGGTTGTGACTGTTAAACTGTAACCATAATAATAACTTGGTTTTATATAGCGCCTTTCAAGTAACCCAAGGTCGCTTTACAAAAGGAGAGTGAGCAGGGGAATAGAGAGAGAGGAGAGGAGGGGGGTAGAGGTGGGGTTGGGGCAGGGTGGTTAAGGACCATAGGCCTCATTGAAGAAGTGTGATTTTAGGTGCTTTTTGAACGTAACCAGTGTGGGGGCTTGACGGACATGGAGAGGTAGACTGTTCCAAAGGGTGGGGGAAGCAACACAGAATGACCGTCCTGCACTGATGACCTTGCGGGAGCCCCTGTTCGTCACACTAGGATACAGTATTAGTAGGCCTGCCTGGGGTAGGCCTGCTTTACTGGATACGAAAATCAAAGTTGCACAGCGGGGAGTGCTGCTCTAAAAATGCAGGCCCGAATTTGTTTGTTTTATTGCACTCGAAAAAAAACACACGTCTCACAATATTTGTACAGGATCAAGTAGGCTAGTGCAAAGTTCAAATGTGTCTTAAGTCAAATGTGGCATTCCATTGGTGCTTTGCGGTGGAGAGTCTTGTAGCAAACATTGTAGCAAACGTTGGTTGAAGTTCCTTCTGAGGTTTTTGACAACGTTTACAAACACCACTGACCATAAATTCACAATCCTAGTTTGATGTTTGATTCTGCCACCCGAAGTGATATTATAAACCTAAATATAATCTAGTGCAGTTTAATCTAGTGTACCCCTATAAGTATTTAATCTCCAGCCATATAGCCCGCCACACACACACACACACACACACACACACACACACACACACACACACACACACAGTCCTGTTGAATATTGCGTTAGCATTTTTGGGGGTGTTGTGTAACTATACACGTTGGTCAACCAGCCTACATTCGTTGCATACGTTTTTTTTTTTCGGCCCACGTACCTCCTACATGACGTCTTCAGTTTGGGAAACACTGATCTGGATTATGCTCTTTAGTTCTGTGGAGAGGGTAGAGTATGCTGGCTGGACGGCCATAGGGGCCAACATGGGCACTTATGGCCTGTCATGGGTAAGCGGTTAGGGGTTAAGCTAGATTTATGCTTAGGACGCATAGAATCTGCGTCCGTCCGTTTTCTGTCTATGCGAGTCCACGCCCCCCTCTCAGAGGCTCTGCGCCCGTCGTCGAGCGCCTCGAAAAAATTCTAACTATCCGTCGGACGGACGCGGAGTACGCAGACAAAAAGGCGCTATGATTGGTCGTCTCGCTACTTCCTTGTTCTGTTCTTGTGGCAGCGCAATGCCAGTAGTTTGCGAGAGCAGAGCTGTATTCTGTTAAAAACTTAATTAATGCCTTGTGTGTAAATGTGTGTAAATACACGAAGCTACAAGCTAAGTAACAAACAATGCATCAGTTGAACACTCGTGGCACAATGCCTGCGGTTTTACTGCCGTTCCTCCACCGAATGTAAACACACATCGGCAGAATCAGCTGTCTTTACATGCTTGCATTTTCTGCTCGTGAAAACAGACTGGGTATGTCAAATAATGATACCAGTGCATTGCCTTTGCAATTTGTGTGAAAATACCTAGCTAACCGGGATAGAAAGCAACATTGCTTAATAATGACCGCAGTGCTTTCAATGTAGTGAAAGTAGCCTAATCGCGCAATTTCAAATGTGGCTCGCGACGAGACCTCGGACCTCGCAGAACTCGCAGATGCATGAATACAATGTTGGTTCGTGGCCACTCCCACGCGAGTTTTGACGAGCGCAGTTGCACAAGTCTAATCTGACCTTTAGCGTCAGACTTGTAGTCCAAAGGTTGCCAGTTTGACTCCCGACCCGCCAGGTTGGTGGGGGAAGTAATTAACCAGTGCCCTCCCGCATCTTCCTCCATGACTGAGATACCCTGGGCATGGTACCATCCTACCACACTGCCCCCTTGGGGCGCCATTGGGGGCTGCCCCCTTGCATAAATGCAATTTCGTTGTGTGCCCTGCCCTGTAGCTGTGTGCACTTGTGTGCTTTGGAATGCTGCGTCAATGACAATAGGAGTGGGAG
>NC_085865.1:9757309-9759809 GCF_034702125.1 Engraulis encrasicolus | reverse complement strand
TAAAGCGTCGGTTGGTGAAAATACATTGAAACATATCTGTCCTTACACACCAACCGGCGGTAGTTGAGCGTCAGTGGCGCGGGAGCTGGCTCCGCGCCGCGCTGCATTTGGAAAATAGAACTCGAGCGTATTTTTCACGTCGGCGACCGACGATGTCCCATTGAAATGAATGGCAAAGTAGCATGCTAGCTTTTGCTCTGGGGAGGGTTTTGAACAGTACTGGCCACGCACGCCGACGCTGTCAGTGTGAAAGGCAGAGAAAAACACGGCGGCCGAGACTAAGAAAAAAGACCGTATTCGTCCCGCGACCGTTCCGTTACGCCTTGGTATGTTTTGGCCCTAAGAAGTGATAAAAATGATATGGGTCATACTGAAGCCAAACGAGTGACCATCACGTCACTACAAATGATACAAATCCCTTCTTGAATCCTACCATCAGTCATATCTATCGTGCACAACTTTGGCCTAATGGTTTAGGAAATAGTCAGATTAAGATTCAAGATTTAAGACTTAAAATCAGAGGGTTGCATCATTGCAAAGTCTATGCTGTAAGTTTCATAAGTTATAAGACATGTCGAAAGCCCAAAGTGTATGCTTTTTTTTTGGGTGAAGCAACTTTTGAAATTGCATTCACAACACGAAATCATGATCTTTAACACTGAATGACAATGCCATTTTCACGTCTTTGACCCACATGTCTGTGACAACTTCAGTGAATCCTTCTTCCATGGAAAAAGAAAAACATTCCCTTTTCCAACAGTACAGTGCGAGTTGTGATGTGATAAGCGGAGAGGTTGTTCAGGGTTATTTTTGCTTCCTGTCCCTTCCATCCCGCAGAGGAAGGTCGTAAATGTTTAATAAGTTTATTGCCAGTACTGATATGGCCATTATAACACGGAAGAGCTGTGTAGCGTTCAGTATTATTGCCAGTAATGCAGTCTGTGCTAACAGCTTGACTGTGTGTGGGTAATGCCAGACGAAGAGCATAAACCTGACACAGGATATCACTTAAGGTAATTATTCTGCCTTACAGTTATAGCAGTGACATTTTATGTGTTAGGTCATTGGCAGTATGATATGGTGGCTGTCAGTTAGCTTGGCTTTATTGGCACGTCTTCACACCTACATGCATCATGTTATGAACAGCTTCTTTCTTATTAACTCACTTTATTGAGAATATTTGCTGAACTGTCTCAAGTGTTGGCTGCTTCAGAAAGGTAGGCCTATACACACAGACACCTTTTCACAGCGTCCTGTTCATTTGGTTATGGTTCATATATTAGGAGTTCAAGGATATGGTGTTTTATTTGTCACATGCATAGAAAGAAACACCATAGAAGTATAGCATGCAGTGCAGTGTTAGTTGTCCTTTGGACCGGTACTGGGCAAAGTGTTGTGTTTGAACTTGATTAACGTTAGCGTTTTATATTTTTGTCACCTCTGCCTGTGCGTTTCCTGCGTCTGACCCGTTTTGTGCATCAAAAACAACTCAGGAAATTTAGGCTAGTTAACAAGCTAAACTGACATTTTACTAATTATACATTTCGCCTCACTCCTCCTCCTTAGAGAGGGAAAAAAAACGGTCTGGCGAGAAACAAGGTCTCTGGGCTATACTTCACACACATAGGGTGCGTTACAATATGCAACCTTGCCTCCTCCACTTGTGCTTGTCTCCTCGTCCCGCCTCCTGGCCCCTCCTCCGTGGAGAAAACGATAAAGTTTCCCAGCTGTCAGCCTAGCCACAACAACTTTTGAGGGACTGTCTTTCATTCACCACCCTAATTGCAAATGATGAGAAAAAGAGTCTACAATTGTGCTTTTGCAAGTTATTGAAAAATAATGCTGTTGTCAGTGATGTCTTCATGACATATTTACTTACGAGGAGACAAGCACAAGTGGAGGAGGTAAGGTCGCATATTGGAACACACCCATGGTCCAGTCACGGCTGTCCAAGTCTCCTGTCTGCAGTGTAGGATAAGAAGAAATTCTGTTGTCCCTGCCGTGGCCTAACGGTTACTGGATAGTACTGGTAGCTCTTTCTTGCCAGGCTAAAGCTGT
This sequence comes from Engraulis encrasicolus, assembly GCF_034702125.1. Taxonomy (NCBI): domain Eukaryota; kingdom Metazoa; phylum Chordata; class Actinopteri; order Clupeiformes; family Engraulidae; genus Engraulis; species Engraulis encrasicolus. Next base: position 9,757,751 of record NC_085865.1, on the reverse strand, counting down.
CAGCGCCGCGTCCGTACGGGTCTGTTGCCTCTATGATATGGAATGCAGTGTAATGAGCTCACTGGCTACGCACAATATGACCTCATCAATGTCAGACTGAGGAGGAGGAGGATGGTGATTTTTTTTTTCTAGAATGTTTGCAGAACTGTTGCGAAGTCTTGATGATGGTGTTGAAATGAAAATGTGGGGAACGCTCATATTTTCGTCTGGCTAGAGGTGGTGTAGTATGTACACTCTACAGTCACACTGTGTGTCATTTCATGTGAAATCAGACACTTTGGGACCCGACCGACACAGATTTCAATCACACTGTCTGGAGTTGAGGGCTTTTATGGGTGTTGCGAAGTCTTGATCGTGTTGTTGAAATCAAAATGTGGGGAACGTTCATATTTTCGTCTGGCTAGAGGTGGTGTAGTATGTACACACTACAGTCACACTGTCT
>NC_085865.1:9749809-9752309 GCF_034702125.1 Engraulis encrasicolus | reverse complement strand
GTGTATATATCAGAGCCCCAGTTTGGTACCCCAGATGGTCTGGGTTAGAGTCACAGTGCAGTGGGGCAGCTCTACTCCCCTTCGGTACAGTCAGTAAGGTGAAAGAGAAGTAGGTCCACCCCCCCAGTGGCGCCCCAAGGGAGCAGTGCGGCAGGACGGTACCATGCAATTTCAAACTTCTGTGCTAACCCTCTTACATAGATTTTTGACTATAAAGTTCACTTGACTTGACTTGACTTGATGTTCAGGGGTGCCTCTGTTATGGAGGAGGGTGGGGGAGAGCACTGGTTAATTGCTCCCTCCACTAACCAACCTGGCGGGTCAGGAGTCGAACAGGCAACCTTTGGGACACAAGTCTGATGCCCTAACCGCTTACCCATGACCCTGCAGGACACTCAATAGGTCTGTATGCCGTCTGCAGCACACTAGCCAGGCCGCGCCCTCCTAGTGACGCAACACATTCAGCGTTGCTTCTAGTCAGGCCAGGAGCAATACAAATATCGTTTCTGAGTTCTGGAAAAATCTGGAACTCTCACTCTCACTTTGTCGGGAAGCAAACAACTAGCAGCAAACCAAGGGAGGCGGTTCAACCATGATGTTTGGGAAATGTTAATTGTTATGCTCTTGGTCGGTCAGACCAAGTCTCGAAGAGATTTGAAAGTCGATGATAATCAGGCTAGCAGCACACTGGACTCAGGACTCGGCACTGTAATGCCGTGTACAGACCAGGAGGGAACGGAGCGAACGAAGCGACGGAAGTAGGGCTGCACAATTAATCGAAAATAATCGAAAATCGTGATAAATTAGTGAAATCGAAGTCGAAATTTTAATTGTGATTTAATCGTGGCAATAGTGACCTACCTTTGACAGCGTCCTTGAACATGACAGGCAGGTGTTTCTGGCCAGGAGTCTGTCCACCTAAGTTTCATGCTATTGCCTTTACATAATTATTACAATTAGTTTTATTTTGCTCATCCCGTATATACTGTAGTTCATTCTTGGTTATATTTCATCTTGTTAAAATTTTCATAAAAATTTGCAAAAAATCAATAATCGTGATTAATAATTGAATCGTGATTGACCAAAATAATCATGATTATGATTTTTTCCATAATCGTGCAGCCCTAGACGGAAGTCATTATTTCTATATGGAGGGCACGCGACCTGCGCTACCAAAGCGAATTCGGCAGGAGCGAAGCGTCTTGCGCGACCAGAGCGAATTTTGACGATTAAACTAAATCTACTCGCAGGCGAATTCGCTCTGACGCTGTTCGGCGAAAATCAATTGGAACATTCATATCGACGAATTTCCCAGGCTGTCAAGTCAGAGCCGTTATGTGATTAGCTGAATCAAACATGTCAATGCTGCGTCTGGAGCGAATACAGAAAATTCAAGGCGAAACTTCTTGTGCTACTCACGCTACCAGGCAACGTATTTCACTCTTGGTCTGGACACGGCATAAGTCAGTACATGCAGTCATCTAGACACTGCTACTGTAGTCTTTTTCAAACCACACCTTAAAGGAAGTGAGACACACACACACACACACACACACACACACACACACACACACACACACACACACAATTACGCGCGCACACACACACACACACACACACACACACACACACACACACACACACACACACACACACACACACACACACACACACACACACACACACACACACACACACACACACACACACACACACACAATTACGCATTGAGGCACCCAGCAGTCATACGGAGACAATTCAAGCGAATAGCCTGAGACTGAGGTGTCACCCCACAGCTTGTGCTCCGTTTACACACACACACACACACACACACACACACACACACACACACACACACACACACACACACAGGCATGCGGTTTTCATGCTCTGCAATCTGCTGTATGGTGATGCAAAAGGTGCATAACAAGCCGACGCAGTGGTGCGCGGCAATGATTAGGGAAAAAAAAAAACAGCCGCCATTGTGTGTGTGTGTGTGTGTGTGTGTGTGTGTGTGTGAACTGTATGCAGATGTCCCACATCCTTCGGTACTGTTGCCCTCATAATTCTCACATTCTTGGTCCTTCGCCTATATAGCAATGTAAAGGTGCACTGTGCAATATTTTGAGCAGTGTGTCTTTCCAGAATTCATGCTGCCCATTCATAAATGTTAACATTTGCATGAATACCGGTTCTTACCACCACCATCAAATTCTAATTCGTTTTGACTGGGAAAATTGCACATTCCATACATGAAAAGGTGGATCTTCTTCATATCTGCCATTTTAAGTTTCCAGAAATGGACTTTTTAGCTGCAAAACCTGCTATACTTTTGTCATAGTAGTGAACACTGGTTAATTATTTATAATGTATTACTGAAAAGATCAAATTTGACAACAGGCAGCACAGTTCCAGTGAATACTGTTTTTAGTTGCAATACCTACTCTGGCCACCATCCTAAACAGTGCACCTTAACCGCAGAGATACACCAGCGGCGACG
>NC_085865.1:9729809-9744809 GCF_034702125.1 Engraulis encrasicolus | reverse complement strand
AACAGACGTCTCTGGTCTGTAACTGCTGGTGCCTGGTGTCACATTCCCTGTGTGGCTGTGGACAGCACATCTGTTAGCAGACTGGGATATCACTGTGTGCATCTACTATGTCCGTGCGCCGCGGTCGCTACGCTAGTGTTCTTGGCTGTGTGCGTGCATGAGTTTGTTCACTAGCAGACTGGGCTGTCACTTTGTGCAATCTACTATGTCCGCGCGGTCACTAGTATTCTTGGCTGTGTGTGCGTACGTGCATGTCTGTGTTCACTAGCAGGCTTGGCTATCCCTGTGTGCATCTAATGTGTCCGAGCGGTCACTAGCATTCTTGGTTATCTCTGTGTATACCTAGTGCAGTGCGTGCGTGTGTGTGTAAGTGCGTGCGATATTCTCCTTTAAGTTAAGATCTCAGAATCTCCTTGAGTCCATTTTGTTATTGTCGTGAAGATGGGTACACAGTGTTTACCACTAAACAAGTAGCATTGTCTTGTGCTACATCCAAAAAGAGTCAGGCCAGCCAGGCTAGTGCAAGTGTCGTGTGTACCCCCACTGACATGTATTTGTTTGTGTGACTGTTGATGAGTATGTGGTGCTGCGACACATAATAGTCTATGTATGGGAAACATGGACGCACAGATTTATCCATATAATTCTTATATTGGACAATATAGCGTATTATTAATGAATGGCGGTATACAGCATTCTTGTTTGGTTTGAACAGCTAGATGTTTGCTGTGCCTGGCCAGGTGATCGTTTCTAACGGTTTGTTTGCATTTTCCCCTCAGGTTCCTGTCAACGCCACCAGTGGGACTTGTGAGCTTCCAGCTTTAATGCGGTGCAGGTAATACCTCTGGGGTGGATTTCTCGAAACCAAAGTTGCTTTCTACATTAGCTACTGTGTTTGTTACCTTCGCCGAGACAAAGTCGGGCGAAGGTTATGTTTTGACCGCTGTGTATTTATTTTATTTATTTATTTATGTATTTATTTATTTATTTATTTATTTGTTAATATGTTTGTTTGTTTGTTTGTTTGTACTTCGTATAACTCAGACAGAACTGAGCCGATTTTTATGAAATTTGGTGGGATGATTGGTCATGACCCAAGGAACAATCGATTAGTTTTTGGGAGTGATTGGGTCAAAGGTCAAAGGTCAAGGTCAAGGTCAAAAACGTAAATTGAGCCGATTTTTATGAAATTTAGTGGGATGATTGGTCATGACCCAAGGAGCAATCGATTACTTTTTGGGAGTGATTGGGTCAAAGGTCAAAGGTCAAGGTCAAGGTCACGAAAAGGTCAAAAACGTAAATTGAGCCGATTTTTATGAAATTTAGTGGGATGATTGGTCATGACTCAAGGAACAATCGATTACTTTTTGGGAGTGATTGGGTCAAAGGTCAAGGTCACGAAAAGGTCAAAAATGTAAATTGAGACGATTTTTATGAAATTTAGTGGGATGATTGGTCATGACCCAAGGAACAATCGATTACTTTTTGGGAGTGATTGGGTCAAAGGTCAAGGTCAAGGTCACGAAAAGGTCAAAAACGTTTTTCTTTGCCAAGCACTATATGCCAGAACAACGTGTGCATGCGGAATTGAATAAGAGGTCAAGACTGGGCCAAATATGTAATATTACGATATTCCGGTCCGATTTAAATGAAACTAACACCAAAATTTGGAGAATGTTACGCCCCACAGTCAAAAGATGGCCAGAAAAAAATAAGTGGCGTAGGCAAAGGTTTGCGCTCTACCGAGTGCCCATTCTAGTTTTCAATGCATTTTCCCATTGGCAACTATCAAAGTTGCTAACAGGCTAACAACTTGTCTTTTGAGAAACTCACCCCTGTTTTGTTATCCGCTTCATCCTTAGCTAGCTTAGCAAAGCTTTGTCACATAAAGTCTGTCTGTCAGCGACTGGCATTTTTCATTAAGTTTTTTTTTTCCTTCTAAATTTAAAATGCAAATCTTGTTTGAATTGGTAAGTGTCCATTTGATTTTATATTTATTGACATCCACTTGTTTTTCAGAGGGTGACACAGGTCTGTCATCCAGAATGAAGACAACCTGATTTTTAAAAAATATATATTTTTTAGGGGCTTTTATGCCTTTATTCGATAGGACAGTCTGAGATGGTGACAGGAAGCGAGTGGGACGGAGAGACTGGGTGGGATCGGGAAATGACCCCGGCCGGATTCGAACCGGGGTCCACGTGGGCATGCAAGCCCAAATGTGAGACAACCTGATTTAGGAGAAACACAGAGACAGACACACACACACATAGCACACACACATAGCACACACACATAGCACACACACACAGACACACACACAGACACACACACAGACACACACACAGACACAGACACACAGACACACAGACACACAGACACACAGACACACAGACACACAGACACACAGACACACACACACACACACACACACACACACACACACACACACACACACACACACGCGCACGCTTTGTCGAATAAGCCTGAAATGTAAACACTGCGACAGTCGACTCTGCAGTTGGTTGCGGCTGTTGGGAGGACACCTGCCTGCCAAGTGTGAAGGCGGTTACACTAGTGGTTGTAGAATAGAGAAAGGTTGCAGTGCAATACTAGCTATGGAGAAACTAGAAACAGAGACATTGTAGTGTAGCTAGATGTTGCAGTGAGTGCACTACTAGATACAGAGAAACAAAGACATTGTAGAGTAGAGAAAGGTTGCAGTGCAATACTAGCTACGGAGAAACAAAGACATTGTAGAGTAGAGAGATATTGCACTGCAATACTAGCTACGGAGAAACAAAGACATGCTAGAGTACAGAGATATTGCAGTGCACTACTACTAGCCAGAGAGAAACAGACATTGTAGAGTATTGGTAGATAGATGTTGCAGTGCACCACTAGCTACAGAGAAACAAAGAGCTTTTCTTCTTCTTATCTTGTCTCTTGCTACGGAATAGCATCCTGCCGTTATCCATGGTGGTAGGTAAACTTTGCTTATTGTTGTTCAGGGATAAAATGTATTGATAATTTCTAGAAAAGAAAAGATTGTCACAACACAAGTGATTTTGTTTGAGGTGTCAAGATAAAGCAAAGGGGTTAGAATGAGCAATGCAAGGAGATGCGGCTTTTGTTTGTGAGTTTCGGTAATCAGTCGTCTTTGGCATCATCAGTTCCAAAGAGTCCGAGTCCGAGTCCGAGTCCGATTCCGAGTCCGAGTCCGCTTTATATTACCACGGACGAGGTGATCGTGGTGGCCAAGTTTGACTACGTGTGTGTCTGTGTCTGTGTCTGTGTCTGTGTGTGTGTGTTACTCCTCTCCTCTGTCTACTGTGCAGTACCAGGTGCATCCCAAGATGATGGACGAGGTGATCGTGGTGGCCAAGTTTGACTACATGGCCGTGTGTGTGTCTGTACGTGTTATACATGTCTGTGTGTGTGAATGTGTGTGTTAATCCTCTCCTCTGTCTACGGTGCAGTACCAGGTGGATCGCAAGATGACGGACGAGGTGATCGTGGTGGCCAAGTTTGACTACATGGCGCAGCAGGATCAGGAGCTGGACATCAAGAAGAACGAGCGGCTCTGGCTGCTGGACGACTCCAAGTCCTGGTGGCGCGTCCGCAACGCCACCAACAAGACCGGCTTCGTGCCCTCCAACTACGTGGAGCGCAAGAACAGCGCCAGGAAAGCCTCCATCGTCAAGAACCTTAAAGACACACTAGGTAAGGCTGTGAATCTGAATGCAGTATGCGCGCGCACACACACACACACACACACACACACACACACACACACACACACACACACACACACACACACACACACACACACACACACACACACGACCAACTACTTGGAGCGCAAGAACAGCGCCTGGAAAGCCTCCATCGTCAAGAACCTTAAAGACACACTAGCTAGTTAAGGCTGTGAATCTGAATACAGTATGCACGTGCACACGCACACAAACGCGCACACACACACACACACACACACACACACGACCAACTATGTGGAGCGCAAGAACAGTGCCCGGAAAGCCTCCATCGTCAAGAACCTTAAAGACACACTAGGTACAAGTTGCGAGGGGTGAGTGGTGGTATGTTTGGTGTGTTTGGTGTGTGTATGTGTATATATGTGTGTGTGTGTGTGTGTGTGTTATTTTCTCTCCCGTTTGTCTTTGTGTCTCTCATTCGCTTCCTGTCTTCTCACTTGCTTGTACTCACACACACTTGCTTTCGCTCTCCCTCTCGCTTTCTTGCTCTCTTGCTCGCGCTCTCTCTCTCTGTCTCTCTCTCTCTCTCTCTCTCTCTCTCTCTCTCTCTCTCTCTCTCTCTCTCTCTCTCGCCCTCTTTCACACCTTTAACCTCTGAGAAATGGCCATCCAGCCTCTGAAAGTCAGCAACTTGTTTTGAACGATGTGATTATCCCAATGAGCGCGCAGTCTACAGCCAATTACTGAATGTACTTCACTATCAAAATGGCAGTAGCTTTATGTACTAATCTGAGAGGCGTAAGGGGCGTAAGGGGTATGCTATGATGATAAGGGTGACTGGAATAGGCCTAGTTGAGAGAAGTGTCAAGTCAAGTCAATTGTATTTAATTGACAAAAATCCATGTAGCAAGGTTGGCACAGAAGTTTGAAATTGCGTTTTTCTAGTCTCCAAACTAGAGAGTTGAACTAAACATATAAGCACACGCACGCACGCACGCACGCACGCACGCACGCACGCACGCACGCACGCACACACGCACACACACACACACACACACACACACACACACACACACACACACACACACACACACACACACACACACACACACACACAATGTGCAGTGTATGTAATGTGTTGAATAATGAAATAGGGTGCCAGTAATTTCTGCATACTTAAGTTTTATGTTGGACATTAATTTAACATTTCACAAGCGTGATATATTTGGAAAATTGAATAGTTGTGGAACATGAATGTGTGTGTGTGTGTGTGTGTGTTTCAAAGTTGGTTTGACAACAAGTGTTTTTTTTTTTTGCATGTGAAATGAATGTCCAATATAAAACTGACTTAACGCAAGTTGACGATGAGGATAAAGTCTAGAACAGTGATTCTCAAAGTGTGGTCCGCGACAGAGCTCAGGTGGTCCGCGAGGGGATTTCTACTTTTCCAAGACTAGCTAGGAGTAGGCTATATTTGTAACATAATTACAAAACTAAACATAGCTGAAGTATTATTTTAACCACAAAAATGCAGTCTTGTAATGTGAATATATTGCATCGAAATGAGCAGTGTCAAATAAGCACCCCTCAACTGTCAATTCAGTTGACAGGTGGTCCCTGAACAATTTTAGGGGGGGCAAAGTGGTCCTCGGCCTGAAAAAGTTTGAGAAACACTGGTCTAGAACAAAGGACACAAGTATGAAGATGTGACCTACACACCCCTGTCTGTATGAGTGGGCAGGCAGAAGGGATAGATGGCTCGCATTTTATTTTTAAGAATGAGGAGTTCGCACACTTGGAGTCCTTTTTGTTGTGTTTTATGTTTTCATGGCAGGATAATGTTTCGACCTCAACAGGTTTCTTCAGATTCTCTACCACTCGCATTTTATTTTTCCCCCCTCTGAAGCCGGGTCCTCCTCTGCCACTAACCCTCCAAAGTTCTTATATTTCAGCAAGCTGTTCAGTGCTAGCACCCCCCTCCATTACGATTTGCAATCGATTTGATATTGATATCAAATATCCTACTGCGCTTTGCACCCAGTTGGTCCCTGAAAGCAGGCCTCAGGCAGACAGCTGTTCGGAGACCAGTCTTTCGGCAAATTACCGCACTCTCAAGTGTAGTGTAAAATCCTCGTCCTTTTATATACTTTTGTAAGAAGTTTTGGATAACTTGTAAGGTTGTTTGAAAATGGCGTACTCGTGTTGTGGTAAACATGCAAGTGTAATGATATCAGCCTTTCCCTTTGGGAAGTGGCCTTGTGCAGAAATGTCTCCGACACTTATGTTACTGTATAATGTAATGGCGTTGTGGTTATTAGCCCGTCTGCGAAGTCTAATATAAGCTTAATTTAATGGTCTTGTGGTAAAATAACACCGCGCTGTCTTGCTGTGCAGAGAGCGTCTGCATTTACAGCTGGAAAAAATAACCACAACCAGAGATCACACAGGAAAGGTCTTTTCTCAGTAAGAGGCCGTCTCTTCCTCTCGCGTGTATCAGTCGCTCTCTTGACATACACTGACGCACGCTGACGACTGTCAGACTTCAAAGAACCATAGACACAGAGGTGTGCGTGTTGGTAAGCTGCCTCTGAGACGTCTTATTCTGGTGCATAGAAATAATACATTTACTTGTATTAGTTCTATGATTCTGGTGAGCTGGTTCCCCTTCAGTCGCCCGGAGAGGAGTGCTTTCAGGTAAAATGATTCAGATGTTCTGTATTTATTTATAATGTTTCGTTGTTCAATGTACTATTGTAAATAGCTACTCATGAAACACCACACCATTGGTTTCATCTAGGTGTAGTGTACTGCCTGGTTAAAAAAAAACGGCTCAAAAACATGACTTTGTCTCATGTTTGAGCATTTAATGTTTACCTTTCAAATGATTTAATAATTTTGCCAAATTATACAAAGTTTATTAATTCTGTTTTTATTGTGTCATGCTCTCGTTTCCTGATACACCAGGAAGTTCTTGTTTCAAAATGTTAGCTGTCTAGTACATCACATGAATCCCTAATTTTGCCAAATTAGTGATTTTACGTCAGATACTTGAATTCGCAGGGTTCGTTTGCATACTTGCTCCAACTTTAAGTTTAATAATAGTAGCGAGAAAACTAGACTTGACCTCTGTAGTTTAGACTAAAACTTTACGCCACACTTTGAAAGAAAGTGATTGTCGTTTTTTTGTTCGACTTTGCACGGTCTCAGTGCTGCAGCACAGGAGGGCAGGCCCTGTTGCTGGAGGTTCACTGTACCTGCCTCTCGCTTGCCTGAGAGCCGCCGACTGATAACCACAGGAAACAAGGGCTGCAGAAGCGAACACAGAGGGACTGTGCAACATGCTGCTGTGAAATGACCTCGTTTCCATATGAGTATATCTATAGTAGGTGTGTGTGTGTGTGTGTGTGTTAGGAAGGAATTAAGTTTTACTGAAGACCCTGTCCCCTCTGGCCCAGTGTAATCTGGACCATTCAGAAAAGTTTTTAAATCGTAGTAGTAAGTTAGACCAACTTTGATTAGTCTGTGTTTAAAGGAACATGGTTACTTGTTTATCAGCCGGCTGAGGAGGGAGAACGTGTGAAACTCGATGCCAACGCGTTGACCCATATGCTCCCGCCTTGAAATGTCCGGAAGGCGGCCATCTTGGAAGCGTTGGCCTCCAAAAGTTGAGAATTTCATGAAACCTTTATAAAAAAAAATTTGACACACACAAGAGTTGGTCAGTATCCTTCCTGCCTGTCAATAGCTAACAGGCGAACAAAGATCTGTGACAGACATACGAGTCGGCTTCTATGACAGGATGTGTCGGACGGGTCAATCAAAAGCAGAACTGGGGTCTTGAAAAAGAAAATGGCGAAATATAGCCTAGTAAACTAGCCCCACCCGCCAGCGGCCAAAATTATTTTTTGCCTGTGAGTGGGTCTAGCCTCTTACAATTCCCCAATGCCCTGAATCTGGCGGATCAATCACAACGCAGGAGACTTGTTTTGATTTATTTGGAATCTTTGGATGAAGAGCAGACAGGGTTTTGAAAGAGTGGTGACAAAGCTTTGGCCAATAGGCTCAGACACAGTTTGACATCAACAATCTCTCGATGGGTCATTCATCGGGGCCAGACTAAATTACACATTATAGCTCACATTTAGTTTCCTGGTGAACCAGAAGCTATGTGTTGACGCCCAGGGGGCTGGGCTACACAAACCTTCTGGTACACCTGTGATTCGCTCTCCTCCTCCGTTTACGAAATAAACGGGGCAGCACGACGAATCAGGATCGTAGGGAGGGATTTCAGTGGGTATGACGTTTATCGAACGCAACTCCCTCCCCCAGGGTAGTTCGGCTGTGCCCGCCCCCTCCCTGAATCACAACAGTAATGGCGGCGTGCGAGGAGTTATCATGCGTCGGGATGGAAGCAGTGATTTCAGCTGTGTTATCCAAAATACCTCAAGTTGATTTTCTAAAGGATGTTGTTCTGTTTTGGTTCCCGACCTGGCAGCGCTTACGTGACAACACGTCCTACGTCACAAAGCTTCAACGTGAGTGGTCGAAGTGTCATGTCATTCATATGAGGTTGCTCCAACCGCGTGCAAGCATCTTTTGACTAAACCCCGCCTGCGGAGAGGCGTGAAAGGGCAGTGTACCAGTAGCCTGTTACTTACAGGCTACTGGTTCACCAGGAAACACATTTAGTCTGGTTTATCAGGCTAGGCGAGATGGGGAGATCACTGAAGAAAAATGAATGAAATGAAACCTTCAGCAGAAAATTCTGAAAGGCACCTTAAAGTCAACCAGAGCAAATACCAAGCACCAACATCTTTAAGCTGAAACCTTATATTATGCCATGCTTAAATCTGTGGCGTATGAATATATTTTTTATTTAACAGGGTAATTTATTATTGCAGTTAAAATACAAAAAAAGGCTTAGTATGGTGTTGCAGAATTTCAATACAGAACTAAAGCGTTGCTTGGACCTGGCAGTGTCCAACCTAGTATTAAGTATTTACTGTATACTTATTCAAACAGGTTTTCTTCAAAGGTGTTTTCTTCAGGAATTAGGCCCAGACCTGGTGACCTGTTGTCTGATGCTGTTTTTTCTGCAACTGGGTGATTTGACATGGAATGAGTGACCCAGATTCAACAAAAGATGAGCATATAGGCTCGGGCCTGAGGGGTGTACTAGGGTCAGAGAGGCCCTGCGTGCAGCTTTGTGTGGTTGCGTGATTAGGCCTTGGTGCTTGCAGATATACAGCTATGGCTGTAACAATACACCCAATTCATGATTCCGAATTCGGTACACCCCGCTAAAGTATATATTTTTTACTTTTATTAATTTGCTATTTTCCACATTTGCCAACATTTCTGATAGTATTTCTTGTGGGTTCCTTACATGTTGTATTGATGTCCTCCCTGTACTTACTGACTTTTGGATGAATTTCCCAGCCTTGTTTGTGATGGTACAAGCATGAAGTCCATTGTGTTCACTTGGGGTAGTATGGTCTTTCAACATGGGGGTTGTAGGTTCGAATCCCACCCGACCTCTCCCTACAGGTCCATCTATGGCCGAAGTGCCCCTGACCAAGGCACCTAACCCCACATTGCCCCAGGGACTGCGAACCAATACCCTGATAAACAGCAACTTAAAGTAAATGTTACTGTGCGGAGTGAATTGGGGTGGAGGCCATGGTAACTGTTACCGTGTGGAGTGGAGTGGAGTGGGGTGGAGGCCATGGTCACTGTTACCGTGTGGAGTGGAGTGGAGTGGGGTGGAGGCCATGGTAACTGTTACCTTGTCGAGTGGAGTGGATTGAGGTGGAGGCCATGGTAACTGTTGCCGTGTGGAGTGGAGTGGAGTGGGGTGGAGGCCATGGTAACTGTTACCGTGTGGAGTGGAGTGGAGTGGGGTGGAGGCCATGGTAACTGTTACCGTGTGGATTGGGGTGGAGGCCATGGTAACTGTTGCCGTGGGCCAGAGCGTATGCTGCAACCCATGACTGCGCTCCGCTGGTTGCTCTCTGATTGGGAGCTGGATGAGTTTCCATAAAAGTGGAACTTCACAGCGGCGCAGAGAGTACGCACATAAAGTGTGTCGATTCCATTCCCTTTTGAAAACCAGAATAGCCTAATGACCCAATTTTTCCTCTGAATTCCAACCCAGAATGTATGTTACGGTGTGTGTGTGTGTGTGTGTGTGTGTGTGTGTGTGTGTGTGTGTGTGTGTGTGTGTGTGTACTGTGTATGTGTAGCAGGAGTGGGTGGGTTTTAAAGGGGGGGCCCCTGGCCTCCAGTGTGTGAAGTAGCCTCCGGATTGGTCAGGGTGTGGTCACATGGTGTTTGGAGCACTGTGGGCTGGGAGGCGGCGAGATTCCTCAGCCAGCTCGGCAGGCAGGCAAGCAGGCAGACAGCGAGGCCAGTGGGAGTTGCACATGGACTAAGCAGCAGGCAGCGCAACACAAGAGGGGAAGGGCAGGGAAGAGAAGACTGAGAGAGAGAGGGAAGTCGGGGAGCAGCCTAGCTAGCCGGCGGGCGGAAAGAGAGGGAGAGAGAGAGGGAGAGAGGCGAAAAAATGGATATGGCTAATCTCTTCAAGCACTTTTTCCGTGAGTCTCTATTCTCCAATCCTCATATTTTCTCCTCTCAAACGCTGTGAAACTGTGAACTTTTTCCTCTCCTCTGGAATGTGGTCTTTTTTCCCCTCTTTTTTTTCTCCTCTGTTTCGTCTCTCGTTCTCTCTTTCTTTTTTTCCAACGCCTGAATCAATGCTGAGTGGTTATTTCCTGAAGTTTGTGTGTGTGTGTTTTTTTTTTTCCTTCACAGTTTTTCTCTAACTAGAAAAAAAGGCTATTTTTGTCTTGGTTTGTTGGCGGATTTGTTTTTGAAGCAGATTTGTGGAATTCATGGTTTTGTGTGAGGAAGTTGGCTGTGAAAAAAAGTCTTCACAGCTTTGTGGAGTGTCTGCTTGCTCTGTGTGTGTGTGTGTGTGTGTGTGTGTGTGTGTGTGTGTGTGTGTGTGTGTGTGTGTGTGTGTGTGTGTGTGTGTGTGTGAAACAGGGCGGGTGGCACTTCAGAATCTCCTGTTGAAGCCTGTAATTCTCTCTCTCTCTCTCTCTCTCTCTCTCTCTCTCTCTCTCTCTCTCTCTCTCTCTCTCTCGCTCTCTCTCTCTCTCTCCAAAAAGACTAGCAGGGTGTCAATTTTGGCAAATACCCTCCTTTGCCTCTATGTCTGTTTATAGTAGACGCGTTTCTTCTTCCTCCGTTCAGAAGGGCTAAATGACACCCTCCTGTCCTCTCACCCCTCTATCAACGGCCTTGGAATGGCCATGAAAGGCTTTTTGAGACATTTAAGATTTTCTTTTACTTCAGACATGTAAAAGTTTGACCGACAGTCGACAAATGTCGGTGAAAGATAAAAAAAACTCTTACATGTCTAAAGTAAAAGATGTAAAAGAAAAACTCTAAGTGTTACTACAACAGTTAGACATGGTGAACGTCATACATCTAAGGCTTCAGACATTTAGACAAAAAAGGGGTGTTCATGTATGTCGGCTCATTTTTAAAAAGTTGTGAAATCAGCAGCACTTGGCAAGTTATTCAGTGGTCTGACTGTAACTTGTAGGAAGTTTGAGATTATTCTCTTTGCCAAGCCAACGTGAAAAGTTGTGTTTTTTGAGTGTCCTCTGAAATCAAACTCAACTCTAGAGTGTAGTGACTGTAGAGTCTTAATACCGAACATCTTTGACAAAGCTGCATATGAGTGCTCTGTTCAATCTGCAGGGTTCCCACTGGTCATAGCCAGGCCGTGCCCTGCTAGTGACGCAACACCTTCAGCGTTGCCTCTAGTCAGGCCAGGAGCAAAACAATCGTTTCTGAGCTCCAGGAAAAATGGGAACTCCTCCCACTTTGTCGGGAAGCAAACAACCAGTAGCAAACAAAATGAGGCGGGTTAACCATGCCGTTTGGGAAATTTGGATTATTATTCTCTTGGTCAGACCATGTATCGAAGAGATTTGAAAGTCGATGATAGTCAGGCTACGCTGGTCATGGAATTCCTGGAATATCATGGAAATGCAATGGAGGTGTTGTACAGTCAGGGAATATCATGGAATTTTGTTCACATTATGATGTTTTTGTCTTTTTTCTAAAATATTTCCCACAACATTCCAGAATGCGAAAATCGCAAGAAACTTTTCAATTCAGGCAAACATGCCCGTTAAATGCAGAACAGGAAATTCTGTTATATGGTGAGGGAAAGACATGGAATTTTGTCTGACATGGAGTGGAAACCCTCCAGATTTCGGACCAGCACATACCCACTGACTATCAGACATCTTAACCTGCTAACTTTCCACTCCCTATGCACTTAACATTTGATGCGCTTTAACACACAGGGTAATCTGTAATTTAATTGCTGTCCAATGACTGTTGGGACCCTTTCTGTTTATTGTTATGTCTACCCATATTTATATTTACTGTATGTGCCTTGTTCTTGTGTGTCTTGTCAGTTTTATGTATTTGATGTTGGGGATGCACCACGAAAAATTCCTGTCAACTATGTTGACATGGCAATAAACTTCTTAAACTTGAACTTGAAAGTGAAAACTGTATACATGGGTGGCCTGTAATAGCCATAGCTACAACGGGGTTTCCCTCTTCACTTTATACTCAAGGGCAGCAGCCACCATGACAACAAACACTTACCACCTTGACGAGGTTGTTAGAAAAAGATAAAGGTTTCATTTTCTGTTTGCAATTTAAGTTGATTCACGAACTTTTGAGTGTAGCCTTTCCAGTCATGGTGACTTGTTACTGGTGCTGGCTAACACTCAAGGCACCTTGGCTAACACATTTTCTGCCGAAACCGCAGAATAACTGTATTTGAGCGTTTGTAAGAACCAAAGCGTGTTGAGAAGTTTGAAGAGGAGTTCATTTTCATTGCAATCTGTCAGATCTGATGTCTTTGACCAAACTTCACGAGGTTTCACTTCAACCAAAGTGAGAACCGTGAAAACGGCTATGAATGGGCTTGTACCGGCCCTAGCTAACTGTATGTAAGTGTTGAGCAACATATGGGTTTGTTATAACCAAAGCGTGTTGTGAAGTTTGAAGAGGAGTTCATTTCATTGCAATCTGTCAGATCTAATGGTCTTTGGTTGAAGTGAACACTCGTGCAGTTTGGTAAAAGTGGAAACTGTCAAAACGGGTATGAATGGGCTTGTAACGTCTTGTAGCTAACTGTATATAAGCGTTGAGCAACATATGGGTTTGTAAGAGAACCAAAACGTGTTGGGGAGTTTGAAGAGGAATTCATTTTAATTGCAATCTGTCAGATCTAATGACTTTGACCAAACTGCACGAGTGTTCACTTCGACCAAAGTGAAAACTGTGAAAACGGCTATGAATGGGCTTGTAACGTCTTGTAGCTAACTGTATAAGCGTTGAGCAACATATGGGTTTGTAAGAACCAAAACGTGTTGGGGAGTTTGAAGAAGAGTTCATTTCATTGTCGTCTCTGTAAGAGCTTGAGCACATGGCTGCTGGTGTTGTCTCCGTCAGGGCTCGGAGGCAGTCAGGCTGTGGCCATGCATGGGTCACCGCTCCTTCCTGTCGAACACTGCAGCCATTGTCATCTCCCATTTTATTATTTTTTAAAAGCATAGTGCTGACATTGATTAAGAATTCTGATTGTTATCAGGGGACAAAAATAAAAAAATAAAAGATTAAAGCGAGGAGACATGGATGGATAAACATTTTGTACTAGTATGCAGAGCAGACATATTTTTCATATGAATAATGTAATTAATATTTCTATGAGGTTAATGTTCTTGTCCTTATCAGCATGTGTTGAGTAATGTGGGGGTTGTCTGTGCAGCTGGGGAGCTTGTTGGAACAGATGACTGTGATGGAAACCAAGGGTTTCAATCAGAGTAGTGAGTAATGGGCAAGCTAGCACACACAGGTGTACAGGTATGTTCACTTTCGTCAGCCAAATTCATTGTACTATTCAGCTGTGCTGTAATGTGCCCATGTTGTAAATCGCTTGTGATGTTGCATATTCATCTGATGCCCAATGTTTTTCTTCTGGCTACTTGGGCTGTAGCGATACACTTGACTTGATTTTGACCTATTTTGACACGTCACTATTTTTGACCTATGGTTTGATACACCCCACAAATATGTAAATGTATTGTTTTGATGATCGTTTATAGGTAGAATAGCTTACAAAAGGCAACTTTTTTTTTTTTTTTTACGTTTAAAAATGATAATGGCATTGACATGAAGCTTGGAAGTACGATCATCATGTGGTTATTCTGGACCGAAGGATAACAGAACTTTAAAGGTCGTATCACAATACTACCTTCTTGCATCACAATACAGTATCGTGACTGCCTAGCACGATTTCTCGGTTTTATACAGTATCGTTACAGGCCTACTGGCTACTGTACTTCACAAGTAACAGACGTGCTTTGGCAAAGCTGTTGTACATTTTACTGAATCACATCCACGGGGACCCTGGTTCAAGTCCGGCCGGGGTCATTTCCCGATCCTCCCCTGTCTCTCTGTCCCATTCACTTCCTGTCACCATCTTCAACTGTCCTGTCAAGTAAAGGCATAAAACCTCCTAAAAAAAAATATATATATATATATAAAAAAAAGACGTCATCGATCATAATAGACTAATGAATCCTGCACTATGCAGACTAATGCTTGTAATTAAAGTGTTGGCATATCTGACAATGTCTACGTTTACATGAGACATTTAATTCAGAATTGACTCACTTCAATTCTGAATAAAGGTTAATTCCGCTTTGTAAACGTCATGTAAACACCTCACAATTTGGAATTAAATAAAAGATCAAAGTAAACTGGATAGAACTATTTAATTCTGAATTATTAATTTGGAATTACAAAATGTCATGTTAAAGTAGCCAGTGTTGTATTGGTCCATGCGAAAGCATGTACTCTTAAAACGAGGGCCCAGTGTCTGCTAGTTGTCTTTGGTCTGGATGCGAACAGTTCCTACTGTACCGTTCATGTGTTTGCGTGTGTGCACATGTAAATGTGTGCATGGTGCCTCTCTCTCTATTTGCCCCTCCCCCACTCATCCCCCCCTCTTTCTCTCCTCTCTCTCTCTCTCTCTCTCTCTCTCTCTCTCTCTCTCTCTCTCTCTCTCTCTCTCTCTCTCTCTCTCTCTCTCTCTCTCTCTCTCTCTCTCTCTCTCTCTCTCTCTCTCTCAGTATATGTAAGAGAGATGGATGTTTGGAAAGTCAAAGGGAAAACAGTTGGCGACGAG
>NC_085865.1:9709809-9724809 GCF_034702125.1 Engraulis encrasicolus | reverse complement strand
GCTTTATATATCTCTCGAAAACCTGCTTACGGTCATAATAGGCCTACAAATAGGCACGGCAGTGCTAGCACTTCCTTACAAAAAATTGTACTGCTATCTTTTTTGGAGATCAGAGCTTTCAGTCTCACTAGCCAATTTGAAAGCTAGTTTGATCTTTGGTGTGACAAGTCACAGTAGTCGCATCAATTGTTTGTATGCAAGAATATTCCAGAGAAAAAGAAACTGGCAACAAAACTGGCTTGCAGAAAGACAGAAACCACTGGCCACAATGGTTGGTGAGCAAAAAAGTCAAAGTCAAGTCTTGTGGAGAATGCATTTAAATCCAAGTACACTCATTTTTGCGATAAGAGAGAGACTATTAAGGTATTCATTTCTGAGATAATGTGACATTAATGTGAGTTTACATTGCACTTTCATTTAATTCCAAATAAGCGTTTTGTGATCAGAAAGCATTTCAATTGAACAGAGGCTGCACGTGCTGGGCTTGCGAAATTTGACATAGGGGTGTGGTCGCCAAGCTCCAGCAGATTCCTACTAGCGGGACAGCTGGTGATCTTCAACCGCAGCCCAGGTCAATACCTTTGGACAAAGGACATAGAATGGATAAGAACGCTTATTCGCAGGAAATTGCATTGGCCACGGTGTAGTACGGGGGCGTAGCCCGGGGACACCATGCGCAGTGGATGCAAGGCCATGATCAATAAAAATTGTGACACTGGAAACTCCGCAATTTGAATTGCATTGTGGGTGCGAGGAGCTGCTGCTAGCTCCGGCCTGGTCAAAATAGGATGTCCTGTCGTCAATGTTCAGTTTGTGGTTAAATTTCAGCTGTCATTCAGCCTTAATTACAGATGACACACATTCACTATGTCCTATGACCTGTTCCACACTCCAGCCCTGGCGGTAGTGGCTTTGCATTTTTACCTTGCCGCCAGTACTAAGCAAATAACGTACATTGGATAAGAAGTATCACTCAATGGAAAATGCATTGGGTTAGGTGTAGTCCGAGGACATTGCTTAAAGACACTGTGCTCATGGTCAGTGGGTGCAACGCCATAATGGATAAAATCTGAACTCTGTAACTTCGCAAAATTGGTCAAGAGAGGAGATCCAGTTGTCAGTGTTTAATGTAATCCCTCCTATGATCACTAGTCTCCTTAGTACTAACTGCAGAAGAAGAAAGTGACTCCCCTTGCGGCCATGCCATACTATGCTCTTATGACGTCTTTGGACGTACCCTCTTCCCTAACACACTGTACTCATTCATTACAACTCATTTCAACTAGGGATGCACAATGTATCGGCCAGATGTATCGGTATCGGCCGATATTTGACATTTCTCAACACATCGGACATTGGTCCGATGGGTAAAACTGGGCTGATTTTAACGCCGATGTTTTTTTTAATATGACTTGACGGTGACTTTCATTGTTTGTCTTCTAGTTTTTATCACAGGGAGTTAAAAAGTGTTTTTGGAAATAAGAGGACATTCAAACATTCTGTTTGTTTGCATTAATGTCATCTCTGTTAAAAAAAAGAAAAGAAAAACATCGGTATCGGTTAATATCGTTTATCGGCCAAAACCGCAATATCAATATCGGATGTCGGTATCGGACGAAATTTTTGACATCGTGCATCCCTAATTTCAACCTTAAAGTCACATTGTCTCTTAAATGCATTGTGTGTCGCTGTGTATGTCCAAATTGTGGGTCCGACGGATGAAATATCCGTCCTGAATTATCCAAAAATAGTCCTGGAAATGTCCTGGAAATATCCTGGAAAATGATTTTTGAAAAAGAGTGGGAACCCTGGTGGTTGAATGCGAGTGCAGAGCCTTCTTCTTCAGAGAGTGTCTGGCTCATTCTCATGGGAAACATGTTGATGCTTTGAGGTGTCCCTTGATGTCCTGTGTGTGCACATCCCTCTGGACTGTATCTGTCGGTCTGTCTGTCTGTATCTCTGTCTGTCTGTCTGTCTGTCTGTCTGTCTCTGTGTTAGGGTTGTGCAATATATCGAATTAATACCGTGATATCAATATTGCTGTCAGACAATATCAAATTACACAATATCGATTTGAAACAGTATTTTTGTCATTTGTTTATACTGCCAAAAGGTAGGTTACGCTAAGCGAAATACATTCCCATCCACTTGCCATTGCGAGCACAGGGCAGACTTGCAACCCAACACTCATGCAGAACACCACTGTGTGTTTCTCTATGGCCCTCCACTCACACTGTTGAAGGGAAGGAAGATTGTGAATACTTCAACAAAATTATTTGTCTTTAAAAGACATTGTCTAAAAAAAATCGTGATCTCAATATTGACTGAAATAATCGTGATGTTGATTTTTCTCATTATTGAGCAGCCCTACTCTGTGTGTATGCACATACACGTACAGTATGTGTATGTCTGTCTCTGTTTCTGTACAGACTGTGTGGGTGTGTGTGGATGTGGGTGTCTGTGGGTGTGGGTGTCTGTGTGGATGTCTGTGTGTGTATCCGTTTCTGCACACTGTGTGTGTGATTGTGTTTGTACACGTGTGTGTGTGTGTGTGTGTGTGTGTGTGTGTGTGTGTGTGTGTGTCTGTGTGTCTGTGTGTCTGTGTGTCTGTGTGTCTGTGTGTCTGTGTGTCTGTGTGTCTGTGTGTCTGCGTATCTGTGTGCGTGCACGTGTCTGTTATGTGTTTGATTTGAGGTCCCCTGGTGTCGCGTGCTAATCTCCTGGGAGAGTCGCGCATGCCAGGCAAGCAGGAAACGTTTGGAGGCCAAAACGCTTCAGACGGTTACAGTCTGCGTTTGTAATGCAAAACAGCCCTGTCAACGCCACAGGAACTTTTTCTTAAGTAAATTCTCGGGACCGTGATGGTAAGCCGTGATACGTACCAGCAGGGCTTAATCATAAAAGGCTGCAGTGAAAAGTTTATTTTTGTTATCACTTAATTGAAGTTGACGGTTGGGATAGGGCAATGTTGATAAAGGAGAGAGGCTTATTGTGCCTGACGGGTAACGATAATGTTGAATGAATGAATCTGAATGAGTAATGCTGGATAGTGTTCGGCCATGTGCTTTGCTGTAAGCCAGGTCTGTGTTTTAAATGCACGCATCACGTGCTTCTTATTTTCCTTGGCCATTGCAGGGTAAGCAAGCGGTTAGGTTAGGACGACAGACTTAGTAGCCCAAAGGTTGCTGGTTCGACTCCCTCCTGACCCGTTAGATTGGTGGAGGTAGAAATCAACCTGTGCTCTCCTGCCCTGCTCCCTTGGGGCGCCATTGGGGGCTGCCTCTTTGCACGTGTGAGGCATAAATGCAATTTTGTGGCTGTGGAGTGCTGTCACATTGACAATGGGAGTTGGAGTTTCCTAGTTGGGCTTTCAGTTCTGTTGTGATTGCTCCTGAGGATGTGTGTGTGTGTGATTATTGTCATTGTCTTATTGAAATATTTTTAGTTAAATTGCTCATCAGAGAGATTGGTCAAACGCAATTTCCGTGCTAACCCCGTTACATAGATTTTATGACAATAAAGTACACTTGACTTGACTTGAATTGAATTCTAGCGACCTCCTCTACAAATCTTTGCATGGATTTATGACTGAATCTTTTTGTGAACATCTGCAAAATATGCACCAATATAGTAGGTTTACACGCACATTGTCATGGTACATGGCCCATATTGTATCAAATGAACTCAAGTGTACATGCAGTTTTTAATCATTACGTCAATCATACATCAGAGGTATGTGTGAGAAGTTGTATACATCGTTTTATTTACGTGTAAGCAAGCTACATGAGGGCCCAGGTCATGACTCAAAGGTCAAAGTATCAGGGTTCCCACTGGTGCTTGAATTCCTTGAAAATGCTTGAATTTCAATTAAGTGTTTTCAAAGTTGTGAAAATGCTTGAACTGTGTGTCAAGTCAAACTCAGTAAGCCAAATAATAGAAATAAATTGTTCAGGTGCATCAAAAATCTGAGGGTGTGAGATGTCAGATGGGGTTTGCCATTCGACACCCTAAAATTGATTAGAGTGCAGGAAATTGCATCTTAAAAACGCAACATTTTCTGGGGGAGGACCCCCACACCGACCTATTAAAGGTGCTGGAAAACTGAAAATTTGGTGCTTGAAGGTGCTTGAAAAGTGCTTGAATTTGTTCATGAAAAAGGTATGGGAACCCTGAAGTATTCTTCAACAAAAGACACTGTGGCTAATCTTGATGTGCTGGTGGGCACCTTGCATTTCAGCCCTCCACTCCACTTTTTGTGTGTGTGCCTATGTGTGGGTTTGCGTGTGTTTTGAATAGTTGAACCATTACGCTAGGGGTGGGCGATATGGCAAAAATGTTGTATCACGATATTTTAACATGAAATCACGATCTCGATTTTTTATCACGATCTTCCATCCAAAAAAAAAAACAACAAAAAGTAACTTTCATATACTTGCAATTTCTAATTTGCAGTCAATAAAATGTTAACACACTGATGATACTCTCATAAAGTGTACAATTGGAATACAATAATGTAAAGAATAAAGTGAAGACAACAACACAAGTGAGAAAACGTCACTCTGATACTGATAATAAACATCCTCACTGCAAGACGATCTATACGATTTCTCCACTTTGGCAGATTCAAGACGATATTTTACTCAATATCACGATTCACGATATAATATCGTCATATCGCCCACCCCTACATTACGCTATAAAATGCTTCAGCTGCTCTGCTAAGTGAAAAAATGTCTTATTAACACAGTTTGTCTTTATTTCATTACACGGAGCTGTTGTGCGTTTGCCGTTTGTGGGCTTGTTGATTATCCACACACACTGCGGTGCTGCGGTGACCATATTCTCATATTAAAAGCAGAGGAGTGAACATATTGTATGTGATTAGCAGACTATCCGGCATATTGATCAGCAGACAGACTATACTACGGTATACTCCATACTTCCAGGTCAAGTTATCAGATCATTTACGAAGAGCAGCAGAGATTTTTTTTTAGGAAGGGGAGATATGTCAGAATTATTTTCAATGGGGTTTAATTTCTGGTGATTTAGAATTAAACTGGTGAGTTGGCGCCAAAACGTGGCGTGGAAATCTACAGGGTATATTGAAGAGTGAAGTGTGGGACACCAGGTCAGCAAACAAGAACAGCTGACAGCAAAGCATCAAGGATATCTGGGCTTCCATAACTCCCATGCACTGTTTCTGCCATTGACTTCAATGTTAAACGCATCATGGCCTTTGTTAAGACAGAGAGTCCTAACCAAGTATTGAACATTGCATGTTATGTAGAAAGTACCAAATTTCAACTGATTTGATGTGACCCGAATTTTGATGAAGAAAATTGTGATTTTATTACAATAATCTAATGATGCGAATTCCCCAATTCATGTTTTTTTTTAGCTGGAAGACCAAAATATGTAAAAATAAACAATTTAATGTTTGGAATAGTTTAAAAAATGGGCAATGAATCTATAATCCATGACAGTTCAACATTATTGATGGAATTATGGAAATAAATCAACTTTTTCATGCTAATAATAAAGTGGCCTGGAGCTGTATAAGTAGAGGAGAGGCAATACTCTGGTATTGAGAGGGGTGCAGTGGAGAGAGTCTATATTCTGATATGATGTGGGGGATTTTCCTCATTCTGAGAGCTTGGTGTCGCTGACTTTATTTTCAATTCTCATGTACATTCCTGTACCCATTTTTTTTTTTTGGACGGGTGTGCAGTTTTTTCTTTTAAACTTTGATTGTCTCATACTGTCATGATGATAAAATGCATCATATTTGCAAGAAGAGCAGTGGCCACATACATCAGTCCTGCGATGAGGAGAGGAGAGTTGAGGCGAGGAGAGGAGAGGAGAGGCGAGGAGAGTTGAAGCGAGGAGGGGAGAGGCGATAGCGATACTTCTGGTATTGTGTGCAGTGGAGACTGGAGAGTGACTTTATTCTGATATTATGCGGGGGATTTTGTGGAGCTCGCTCGCGAGTGCAGAGCCAGTTGGGTGCAGCCAAGTGGACATTCCTTAGCTGTAAGAGCATGGATCCCCACCCCAGCTGTTCTCTCCCTGCCCCGGGCCGCAGGCAGCTATGCTACATGGGATAGCTCCAGCTCCAGCGACAGATACAGATACAGTGCACACAAGGCCACATGGACGTCACTGCTCTGACTAACATGTTTTTTTGTTTTCTTTAAAGGTGCACTGTGTACGATTTTTAGTCTTTAATTTCCAGAATTCATGCTACCCATTCACTAATGTTACTACTACATTAACTACATTATTCAAGATGATAGACCAAATTAAGTTATAGTAATTACTTACTATTAGTAATTACACACACACCAAATTATAAAGTGTCCACAGTGTCACATGTGCCTTAGTGGCACAAAGCATCCCAAGTCAAAGTGACCAGCAAAGTGTCCAGGCGTGTCAGAAGTCACTGTGCATAGTTAAGATAAAGATAAAACAAACCAGGATCAATTCCGTTCCCCGAAATTGGTGTGGCATTTTCATTGAACTCCATTCATTCTCCTAGTCTCCTAGAGGGACATCTTGGCTGCCATAGGATTGCAGTTTACAGCCTCGCGTCGTATGGATCTAGGAAGAAAAACTCCTCATGAATCATCCCCACCATGTCATCTCATCGTCTCTGCCCAGCTATTCCCCTCGTAACTCTCAGGGTAGCGTCCCACGCTAACAGGATCTGATGCTAATGTGGGCGGACAGGGCCGGAATCCTAGAGAGACCAAGAAGATCTCATCCCCTCCATGACCTCTGCTCTCTTTCTCTCTCTCTCTCTCTCTCTCTCTCTCTCTCTCTCTCTCTCTCTCTCTCTCTCTCTCTCTCTCTCTCTCTCTCTCTCTCTCTCTCTCTCTCTCTCTCTCTCTCTCTGCTCTGGATGAAGGCAGCTGTGATGATGATGATGTCATCCGTCCAGTCATGCAGCATGATTGGGTTTATGCTGCACTGAAAGCGTGTGGAAAAAGAGTTGTTGTAGGGGCCTAGCGTGAGAGAGAGAGAGACTCAGAGAGAGAGAAAGAGTGAGAGAGAGAGAGAGAGAGAGAGAGAGACTCAGAGAGAGAGAGAGAGACTCAGAGAGAGAGAAAGAGACTCAGAGAGAGAGAAAGAGAGAGAGAGAGATGTGCAGTCTGTCACTTTCTGGCATTTTGATGTATGATTTGACGTGAAGGCTGGATTGTAATTCATATGTGACACTTATGAGGGTGAATTGATTTGTGCAGCGCTGAGTCCACTAGCATGGTGAGATCTGACTAGGAGTGGTCTGGGGAGATGTTCAATCTGCCATGACGGACTGGGCCTTTGTGTCATTTTTTTGTGTCATTTTTTGGGTTGGGTTTTCTGGCATATGGATTCTATAATTCAACATGTGTTTGGTTGATGGATTGCAATTCGCTTATAAAACTTACGAGGGTGGTTGAGTAGCCTGATGAACCAGCCTAAATGTGAGACCGGAGTAATTTAGTCTGGCCCCGATGAACGTTACCACGGACGATTGCTGATGAGAACAACCTGTTGTTTTTTCAAACCGTGCCGGCGCTCTGACCAATCGGCGATCTTTGCCGTTGATGTGCTTTCCCAACGGTGTTGCAAGCTTCGTTGTCACTCCCTCAAAACCCTGCTCGCTTTGATTCAAAACAAGTCTCTGCGTTGTAATTGGTTCTGCCGGACTCAGGGCACAGTGTTCAAAACGTTTTCAGATCCGAGGCCAGACCCTGAAAAATGTTCGCGTCCAGCGGGTGGCGCTGGTTTACCAGGCTAGTGGTTGAGTTTATGCTGAAAGGACTAGCAGAGGGAGTTGGTATAGTGGGGTAGCCTCGCTTGTGAGCCTGTGCTGTTCTTGTACGATTTTATGTATGAGGTGTCTTCGCATCGCATGTGAGCCTGTGCTTTTTTGTATGATTTTATGAATGAAGTTTCTTAGCATTGCATGTGAGCCTGTGCTTTTTTGTATGATTTTATGAATGAAGTTTCTTAGCATTGCATGTGAGCCTGTGCTTTTTTGTATGATTTTATGTATGAAGTGTCTTAGCATCACATGTGAGCCTGTGCTTTTATGTGTGATTTTATGTATTGAATCTCCTTCAATGCTCACTTGGGTAGGAGTGAGCACTGAGTGCAAGAGTTCTCAGTTTGACTATATATGTGCACACAATGTTTCCCCCAGAATTTTTTTAGTCAAGGTGGTTAGGCATTAAAAGTATATTTTTTTAGCTAGCGACTTTAGAAATGACATTCTCAACATGAAATCTTTACCTTATCAGGGGACCTAGTCAAGGTGGTAGGTGTTTCTTGTCGAAGTGGCCGCCTTAGCAATAAAGTGTTGGGAGAAACCCTGGCCCAGCACAGACCTATCACATACACATGGCAGACTCAAATAATAATGCCTGTCCATAGGGCTGGGCAATATGACGATATATATCGTTATCGTGATATAAAAGTCTATATCGTGACCTTTCTCCTATATCGTTTATCGTAAGAGTAATTTGATCAATTTTATACAATTGAATATCATTTAATTACATTTAATGTTTTCACAATACACACTATAAGTTAATGTAACTGTAAAAATAAGAATAAAAAGATCCATTTTAAAGAAAGGTTGTTTTGCGACATGAAAAAATAAAGAGCGAATAAAGAGAATAACTGAAAACGTATGTAATTGTGCTACTGTATCGTGATGTATATCGTTATCGTGATATAAAGTAATCCATATCGTGATATAGTTTTTTTCCCATATCGCCCAGCCCTACCTGTCCATCACAGAGTCAGACTATTATGATAGTGACTGTCTTGCAATCATACTGAGAGAGGGGATACATGACTCACTTCCCACCCTGTACGGTTGAATTGAAGACCTCACTGTGATTGTCACAGTCCATTTTATGTACCGGTATACCTTAGAAGGTGAGAGTGGATAGCACTCGGGTTCTTCTTTTCTTCTTTTTATTTTTTATTTTTTACAAAGCAGCAGAAGTGAAGACAAACGTTTCGGCTGTTGCCTTCGTCAGTGTCTCCTGTACCGGTATACCTAAAACCTACTCTTTTAAACATTCCATTCCCACATCAGGCAATGTTTGACAAAATATTTTCAAATATTATTCAGCAAGTGACATCTTTACTATGGTTTGTAGGTTATGGTTAGTTGTATTGTCCATTTCCATGTAGATTTAAATGTTATTAAATGTATGAGGTGGCACTTTTTTCCCATACTGCTGTCAAGGTCACACAACGTGACAAGATTTTGCATTGTATTGTGTAATAGTAGTATCGTTCCTGGTATCGGCAAGTGCTTGACGAGTACGAGTACGAGTATAATGAGCAGTATTGGTGCATCCCTACTAGCCAGGCCATGCCCTCCTAGTGACACAACACCTTCTGCAGATCAACCATGCCGTTTGGGAAAGGTTCATCGTTATGCTCTTGGTCAGACCAAGTCTCAAAAAGATTTGAAAGTCGATGATAATCAGGTGACTGTATTGCAGCTGGTGTGAGTGGGATGGCCTGGTAGGGAGGTTCCAGAATTAGTGATTCACTGGCCGTATGGTGTTCTCTCAGCCAGCAGAGGAGGAGAGGGAGGAGACGAGACGTCATATTCTACACTTTCCTCCTCCTGCTGCTGCAGGGGAATATGGTGTGTGTGGGTGTGTGTGTGTGCGTGTGCGTGTGTGAGTGTGTGTGTGTGTGTGTGTGTGTGTGTGTGTGTGTGTGTGTGTGTGTGTGTGTGTGTGTGTGTGTGTGTGTGTGTGTGTGTGTGTGTGTGTGTGTGTGTGTGTGTGTGTGTGGGTGTGTGTGTGTGTCCTCCTACCACCTGAGGAATATTGCGTGTGTGTGTGCGCATATCTGTGTGTATTTGTGTGTGCGCGCCTCCGCACGTTTGTTTCCTCTTACCGCCTGAGGAAGAGTGTGTGCGTGCGCGAGAGAGAGAGAGAGAGAGAGAGAGAGAGAGAGAGAGAGAGAGAGAGAGGAGAGAGAGAGAGAGAGAGTGAGAGAGAGAGAGAGAGAGAGAGAGAGAGAGAGAGAGAGAGAGAGAGAGAGAGAGAGTGAGTGAGTGTGAGACAGGTGTTAACTGCTGTTTACTCCTCCTCTGTGCAATCCCCCCACACTTCTGATCTTATCATGGGCCTCCTCTCTCCAGTCGTGTGTGTGTGTTTGTGTCTCTGAGTGTGAGTCTGAGTATAGCTATAGCATACTTGGCTGTGTCGGCAGTGACAGCATTCTTTTGCCCATCCTCTTTAATTGGTGTATATCAGTGTCTTCTTGGGCCAAGTGTGTGTGTACTGTATGAGTTTCTATACTGTATGTATTACATTGAATTATAGCTGATGCTTTTTGTAAAGGGACACTGTGTGAGATTTTTAGTTGTTTATTTCCAGAATTCATTTTGCCCTTTCACTAATGTTACCCNTTTCATGAGTACTTACCACCACCATCAGTGTACCATAAGTATTCATTATGACTGGAAAAATGGCACTTTTCATACATGAAAAGGGGGATCTTCTCCATGGTCCGCCATTTTGAATTTCCAAAAATAGCCATTTTTAGCTGCAAAAATGACTCTACTAGACCATACTAGAAAATATTTGTCAATTACTTAGTAAACTTTCATGTAAAGATCAAATTTGGCAATAGGCAGCCCAGTTTCAATGAGCAGCATAGTTGCAGTACCTTTTTTGACCATTTCCTGCACAGTGTCCCTTTTAAAATCCGAAACGATGGTTCATTTCAGTCCAGGGTATTGGTTACAGTCCCTGGAGCAATGTGGGGTTAGGTGCCCGGCTCAAGGGCACTTCAGCCATGGAGTGAGTGAGTGAATAACGGAGTGGAAGGTTGGGATTTGAACCTGCAGCCCTCTGATCTAAAGCCCATCTCCTTAACCACTAGGCCATGGCTGCCTGCCCTGTGCGTCTGTGTGTACTGCATACAGTTGTGTATGCTGTCATTGGAGAGGATCCCCTTGTGTCAGAGATTATTTAAGTATATAGAGATATGCCAATGTAATAGGTTGCTATGGGCACCTAACATGACCAGGTTCCGGTCTGCCGATAATACTCCTAGCATTGAATAGAACAGTCCTTAGGTCTGCCTAGGTCTGCCTAAAGGGGGATTTCCCCCCCTCCCCCTTGCAATAATAGAACCCGGAAACAATGGGCCAATGGAATCTCTCTCTCTCTCTCCACTCTCTCTGCCTTGTGCCCTGTAGACACTGTATGTATGCAGTACATTACACGGTGTACTCAACACATGCCATCCTTGAGGAGCTATGCAGCTCGGTTGTGCTGTGCTGAGCCACAACATGTGTTTGGACAAGCCCATGACACACACGCCCGCACACACACACACACACACACACACACCACACACGTCCATGCCTCTCCTCCCCACAACAACAGCCGTGTCAGTACCTGTCTCAGACCTCTACACCTCCTTCTCCACACACACACGCACAATTATCTTGTCGCGCACACACACATACATACACACATACATACACACACAAATACATACACAAACACACACACACACTCTCTGTCTCGCACACATACAATTATCTGTCTCACGCACACACTCTCCGTCACACACTCTCTGTCACGCACACACACATATATACACACACACAAATACATACACAAACATACACACATTCTCTCTCTCTCTCTCTCTCTCTCTCACACACACACACACACACACACACACACACACACACACACACACACACACACACACACACACACACACACCCTTGTCAGAAGCCATGTCCGTGCCTGTCTGTGTCAGACCACACCATCCGCCTCCTTTTCACTCAAGGGCTTAATGAAGTGAATACCCCTTTTTTTCCACCCTCAGAAATGACACTTCACAATGCACACATCAAAAGCACACACACACACACACACACACACACACACACACACACACACACACACACACACACACACACACACACACACACACACACACACACACACACACACACACACACACAGCTACTCCTTTGCACACATCAAACATAGTCTGGTATCTTGTAACGCCTCCATTCTCTATTCTCCTCTTCTGTTTTCCTTAGAATAGATTTGCCATTGGCTTGCCGGTCATTATTTTTCCATAGTGAAGAGGTGTTCTCCTTTTCGTTCGTTCTTTCTTTCTTTCTTTCCTTCCTCTGTTGTCATGTGGTGTTTTAGTTCCCCTGGTTGCGGTGATGTGTTTTTTGTTGTTTCAGTGTAAGTTTGTTTCGCTTCTCCTTAACCCTTTGAGGAGTACCATCACAAATATGTGATAAGAATTTTGCCCAAATTTTGAGTTTTCATTGTGATGTCATAAGGACTTTGCAAGATTTTTATCACAGACTTCTATGGGAGCTGTAGAGTGTTCAAGTAAAATTCTAGAAGAATCTGGGGAAAGTCCTTACTCCTTAAACGGCGGTCGCTGTGGGTCTGAGCCAAAGTTAGAGGTCCTGTGTAGTGGGTAGAGTAGAGTAGGGTCGCCACGGTAGCAGGAAACAAAACCATGCTCTGCCACCACTGCTGTGGTGTGTGTTTGTGTGTGTGTGTGTGTGTGTGTGTGTGTGTGTGTGTGTGTGTGTGTGTGTGTGTGTGTGTGTGTGTGTGTGTGTGTGTGTGTGTGTGTGTGTGTGTGTGTGTGTGTGTGTGTGTGTGTGTGTGTGTGTGTGTGTTAGGGCTGCACGATATATCGAAAATGTATTGATATCGCGGTATCACAGCTTGCGATATACGTATCGCAAAAGTTGTGGACATATCGCAAACGGATTTTAATTTTTAATAATAGCAAATTTGGTGTGAAGGTTAAAAAATGCATTAAAATGTTGGCATTTTAAGTTGATGCTGTATATTAGCCATGTTTTTTCCTAATAAAAAATAATGTTATCAATAAAACATTGGTCTCAGTTGTTTTATATATGATAAAGTGTAGAATGGCAAGTAGAGAGGGGAAAATATGCATATATTAAATATCGTGATTAATATCGATATCGCAGTATACAGTCGTGTTATCGTATATCGCATATTTTTCTAATATTGTGTAGCCCGTGTGTGTGTGTGTGTGTGTGTGTGTGTGTGTGTGTGTGTGTGTGTGTGTGTGTGTGTGTGTGCGTGTGCGTGTGCGTGCGCGTGCGTGTGTGTGTGTGTGTCTGGATGAATGTACACTCACTGGAGCTATACACTACACAAGAATCCGAAGTTTGTTCAGTAATGTCAGAAAAAATGAGCAACATGAATAAAAAGTGAGAAATAAAAGTTTTATGCTATGTGGATAATTCCTTATTAGGCTGCATAATTAAGCTTACATACAGATGCAGAGACCATTACGGGTATAATTAACAGTCTGCTGAGGCAAGGGCTCTCTTTCAGGTCTGTTTCCGGTGATAATTGATGAACAAAAAAACAAAATGAAACAGAACATCATCAATAAACCATCTGCTGACTCTGAGAGCACTCCTACAGTATTGGCAAATAAAAGAAACACAATATGCTGCCTTTAAGATATTTTTTAACCAGTAGGCCTACAGCTGCTGTATAAAAGCGATACAGTTGTCGTGGGTTTGATGAAACACATACTGTGATAATCACACCTGTGATTGCCTGAAGTGTTAAGGGCTCTGCGTGGTCTCGCGACAGACTGTTGCAGATGGCTCTTTGCCAACAGTGTTAATTTCCATAATGCGGAGGATTAATGCGTGTGTGCTATTTTATTCATCGTAGGACTGGCGATATGGGAAAAAAAACTATCATGATATGGATTACTTTATTTCACGATAACGATAGATATCAAGATATAGCACAATTACATACATTTTCAGTTATTCTCTTTATTTGCTCTTTATTTTTTCATGTCACAAAACAACCTTTCTTCAAAATGGATCTTTTATTTTTTATTATTATTATTTTTACAGTTACATTAATTTATAGTGCGTTTTGTGACAACATGAAATGTAATTAAATGATATTCAATTGTATAAAATTGATAACAATTACTATCACGATATAAACGATATAGGAGAAAGGTCACGATATACACTTTTATATCACGATAACGATATATATCGTCATATTGCCCAGCCCTTATTCATCGTGACACTGCTAGGGGCAACAAGAGGGTTTTTCAAACTGCCCGCAATATAGCGAGTATACAATTGCATTGCATTGCACTGCACTTAGCTGACGCTTTCATTTATTCAAAGCGACTTACATTTATAACTCAGGGTATTGGTTACAGTCCCTGGAGCAATGTGGGGTTAGGTGCCTTGCTCAAGGGCACTTCAGCCATGGATGGAGATGTAGGGAGAGGTCAGGGGGGATTTGAACCTGCAACACCTTGATTGAAAGACCAACTCTCTAACCACTATGCCACGCCTGCCCTGCCCTGCCCTGCCCTGCCCTGCCCTGCCCTGCCCTGCCCTGTTGCTTTGTAGCTCACTTATTTTATTATTTTAAACAAATACAGAGAGGCGAGGCATATTTACAAATACCAATTCATTTTTTTCCTCACAGTGGGCAAAAAAACCCGAGTTGGACTACAATTTGGACTGCTGGCATGTTAGTACAACAGCATTGCACCGTAGCTTGCTATTGAAGTCATTAGCTGAATTTATTTAGATAAACTCAAAGATAATGCAAGGCTGAAACGATGATGGTTTAGATCAAGGAAGTAGTTTGCTGTTGTCACAGTGGCTGCTGTCCGCGGTCGTCTGCAAAGCTTCACATCGATCAGTGGTCTCAACTTTTTGGTGGAGTGCGCAGAGTCTATGCGATGGGGTTGAGGGCCACGGCACCCTGGTTGAGAAACGCTGGTCTCTATGCGATGGGGTTGAGGACTTCTGCGACTCATCTGCCATTCTTTGCAGACAATTTGGCTTCTGAGCATGAATTCGGTATAAAGCGTCTGAGCCTTAAGTTACAGCTATGCTGATGACATCATAAACCGTAACCCCTTAACTAACGCCCATTCTTATCCCATCAAGCCCAG
>NC_085865.1:9699809-9707309 GCF_034702125.1 Engraulis encrasicolus | reverse complement strand
ACGGCATATAGGCTATATTTCTATAACTCTCTTGAAGCAGAGATGAAGCAGAAAGCCGTCATGCTCGGGGACACAGCATTTCTATATTTCTATAACTCTGTATTAGGGCTGCACGATATTAGAAAAATATGCGATACACGATATCATGACTGTAAACCGCGATATCGATATTACTCGCGATATTTAATATGTACATATATTTTCCCCTGTCTACTTGCCATTCTACACTTAATCATATTTTTGCATTATGTGCGCAACTTTTGCGATACGTGTATTGCGATATCGATGCATTTTCGATATATCGAGCAGCCTCTACTCTGTATCCTGTGTGTACTGTATGTCTGTAGATATCAACTACAACTTGGCTTATACCTGTAGCAGGGCTGCTGACGGGACTCACTAGTTTGACGCCCTCTCGTGACTTCACATGGTAATCAAACATTTCAAACAAGCGATTTAAGGTTAGGGTTAGGTTTAGGGTTAAGGTTAGGGTTAGGGTTAAGGTTAGGGTTAGGTTTAGGGTTAGGTTTAGGGTTAAGGTTAGGGTTAGGATTAGGTTTAGGGTCGTATGACGTAAGCGGTAAGTCACGAAAGGGCGTCGAACTAGTGAGTCCCGGCCGCTGACAGCCCAGGACAAAAACATGTGAACGGACCCCCTCTCAATACACACAATATAAAGGGGTCCCCTCTTTTACTGGGCCCGGGACAACTGTCCCCTTTGTCCCCCCTGTTGGCTTCTCTGCTCTCTATAACTCTTGTGTGTTTGTGTGCATCTGCGTCTCTCTCCAGGTATCGGCAAGGTGAAGCGGAAAGCCGGCATGCGCGTGCGGGGACACTGCATATCTATATTTCTGTAACTCTGTATCCTGTGTGTACTGTATGTCTGTATGTCTCCATAACTCTTGTGTGTTTGTGTGCGTCTGCGTCTCTCTCCAGGTATCGGCAAGGTGAAGCGGAAAGCAGGCATGCGGGGCGACGCGGCGTCAGGCGCGGAGGCGGACGGCTACGGCGACGGCAGCGGGGGCGAGCGGCTGTACGACCTCAACCTTCCGGCGCTCGTCAAGTTCAGCTACGCGGCGGAGCGCGAGGACGAGCTCTCGCTGACGAAGGGCACGCGCGTCATCGTCATGGAGAAATGCAGCGACGGCTGGTGGCGCGGCAGCTACGCGGGCCGCTCGGGCTGGTTCCCCTCCAACTACGTCACGGAGGACATGGACGGTAGCGCCTCGTTGGCCGCTAGCGGTGGGTTATTGCGCATCACAATGCACATGCCACGATGCGATTCTATGACGATGCATTGCGCTTCATGTAGTATTGCAGTGCATTGCGATATTTACTTCAGTAAATGTGTAAAAATACCTACACCAATATTACCTACTCTCTACTGAGCAAAATGAACTAGTGGCAAATAGAATGCTATTTTTATTAGCTAATCGACTGTCATGAATCGATGCAGTATATCGTGAAAGTAAGTATTGCGATGGATTGTCATTCCGATTTTTTTTGTTTTTTTTTGCACACCCCTATTGGCTGGCATAGGACCCGGTGACCACGCCCCCTCGCTCTCCGAGAAGCTCGCCGCCGCCGTGCACGGAGCCTCGATCACGTCGTCGAGCGCCGGGGGCTACGCGGCTAACGGTAACGGTAGACACGCCGGCGCCGGGGTCCTGCACACGGTCCAGGCGCTTTACCCGTTCAGCTCGACCAATGAGGAGGAGCTGCGGTTCGAGAAGGGAGAGCTGATGGAGGTAACTATCGTCCAATAGACTGCCTTCGTCAGGGCTCTAAATTAACTCATTCAGTGCCAGCCATTTTCAAATTCAGACCGAGGGGTTGCCAGGCTTTTTTCAACGTTTGAGTGATTTTTCAAGAGCCATAAAAAATTGAGTTCTTTGTCCATGTGAACAACAAACATACCAGATCAACGTGTTAGGTCCCACCCCCCCATACAAAAACGCAATTGACTTGATATCAAGTCTTTGGCACTGTGCCATACATTCTGAAAAGACTCGTTTTGAAGTCCATGGCACTCAAAGAGCTACGGTGCTTCACACACTTCTACACTCACTTATAGGTCCTAGTGGCCAATAAGTTGGTCTTTCCTACCAGCCAAACCAGCCAAATTTCCCCAGCATTTGGCCGGTCGGCTGGTGTTAATTTAGCCTGGCCTCAGTAAACAGAAAAGGTCCCAGCAGAGCAAACAAGAATCACCACCACTACACACTGGTGGACTTGAACGCATTGTTCACCAAATATATATTTTTAAAAAGCAGCAAAATCAAGTCCACCTGTGTGCGGTGATTCTTCTTGTTTACTGTGGATTACTGATGACTTCACCAGCACCTGTAAAACTGGCTGTGCCGTTTCAGGAGTTTCAGACCTTTCTGTTTACTATTTATGTCTGGCCATATTTAAATGTACTGTATGTGCTTTGCTGTTGTGTGTCTTGTCTTGTCCCATTGTATGTATTTGATGTATGGGGATGTAAAAATTAAGTAAAGAGCAGGACAGCACTCCACGTTTTGTGGTTTATTGCCCGTCATGGGCAATAAAACACAAAACTTGGAGTGCTGTCCTGCTCTTTCTTTAATTAATATGTTCTCGAGGAATGAGCACCCAGTTGGTCACTTTGTTTGAGTTGAGCGCATTACATCCCTTAATGTATGGGGATGTGCCACAACAAATTCCTATCGACTATGTTGACACGGCAGTAAACTTCTTGAATCTTGACCTTTGAACTCGAGGTGATCGAGAAGCCCGAGAACGACCCTGAGTGGTGGAAGTGCCGCAAGGCGGACGGGCAGGTGGGGCTGGTGCCCAAGAACTACGTCAACGTGCTGAGCGACGCGGCGGCAGTGGTGGCGTCGACGGCGGCCTGCGTGGGACCCCCGACCCCCGACTGCGACTACGTGCAGCCGTCGAGCAGCGGGCGCTTCGCGGGCACGCTGTGGTACTACGGCAAGGTCACGCGGCACCAGGCGGAGGTGGCGCTCAACCAGAGGGGCAGCGAGGGCGACTTTCTCATACGCGACAGCGAGTCATCGGTGAGATTACTGAGATTATTGTATATAGTTTATAACAAGTTCCTCATTATATTTATTTGGTATAACACCGAGGGCGACTTCCTCATACGCGACAGCGAGTCATCAGTGAGATTACTGTATATGTAGTTTTTATATATTTATATTTATATAAGCAGCCCAACGACTTCTCGATATCACATTGCACCTTTATTTAAAGTTATTAAAGTCACCAAGTCATTACTTACCATTTTATCTTCTCTCCCTCTCCATGTGTGTGTGTGTGTTTACTCTGTCTCGGCAGCCCAACGACTTCTCGATCTCGCTGAAGGCGGCGACGAAGAACAAGCACTTCAAGGTGCAGCTGAAGGACGGCCAGTACTGCATCGGCCAGCGCAAGTTCGGCAGCATGGAGGAGCTGGTGGAACACTACAAGAAGGCGCCCATCTTCACCGGCGAGCACGGCGACAAACTCTACCTTGTCAAGGCCCTGGCCGCGTCCTGATGGAACAGCACACACACACAAACACACACACACACCGCATCCTGAAATACACACACACACGTGGCCATCTTCACCGGCGAGTACGGCGACAAACTTTACCTGGTCAAGGCCCTCGCCGCGTCCTGATGGAACAGCACACATACACACACACACACACCGCATCCTGAAATACACACCGCATCCTGAAATACACACAAACACATGGCCATCTTTACCGGCGAGCACGGCGATAAACTTTACCTGCTCAAGGCCCTTGCCGCCTCCTGATGGAACAACACACACACACACACACACACACACACACCGTCGTATACACACACGCCACGTCCTGATCGAGAATTACACACACTCTAGTCCTGTACACATATACATACATACATACATACATGCACGCACACACAAGCCCATCTCCACCGGCGAGTAGACTACAGCCACAGGCCCTCGCTGCGTCCATGCGTGCGCACACACACACGGAACACTTGTATACACACGTATACATACACACACACACACACACACACATACACGTATACATACACACGGCCATCTTCACCGGCGAGTGCAGTGACATACTCTACCTGGTCAAAGCCCTTGCTGCATCCTGATGGAGCAACACACACACATGAACATTTACACACACACACACACACACACACACACACACACACACACACACACACACACACACACACACACTCACTCGTATACACACATACATACACAAGCAACCCATCTTCACTGAGGAGCTCGGGGACAAAACTCTACCTGCGTCCTCATGGAGCAATACACTCAAGAACACACACACGCACACACACACACACACACACACACACACACACACACACACACACACACACACACACACACACACACACACACACACACACACACACACACACACACACACACAAATGCAAACTCAACTTGGAGAGGAAGCTCACCAATATACACACTTAACAAAAAAAAAGAACATAAGAAACTATATCTGAAGCAAGACTTTTGTGGGAAAGTAAAGAACATTCCAAATGATGAGAGAAAGAGAGAGAGAGAGAGTAAGCATGAGCGACAGAAGAGAGAAGAGGAGAGAATGAATGAATGAATGAAAGAAAGAAGGAATCGAGTGCTGTTCAGTTTGTTTTTGAAGAGAAGAAGAGAAGAGAGAGCAGACGGTCTACGACTCGCTCCTAATAGGCATGGACATAATAATGTATTATATTATATTATGTGTTTAGGTCATAGGATGCAAGCGTATTGCAAAAAAGCCGTTATGTCACCATATACTAGATCTGCATTTAGTTTAATTTTGTTAATATATATTCTTTTTTTTTTCCTTTTCTTTTTTTTTGTGTTTTTATTTTTTCGTTTTTCTTTTTAAAAATGTGATGTCTTTTTTTCATGCTTTCCCCATGGACTAACCGCCGAAGGGAGATTTTTGGATTTCGCAATCATTGGGAGGCCTGAAAATGAAACTGAGATGAATTATGACATGACCACACACACACACACACACACACACACACACACACACACACACACACACACACACACACACACACACACACACACACACACACACACACACACACACACAGCTTAAAAGTACTACTTCTGTCATTCTGCCAAGCTGCACAACGCATACACCCACACACACACCCACACACCCACACCCACACACACACACACACACACACACACACACACACACACACACACACACACACACACACACACACACACACACACACACACACACACACTTTGGAAATCACATACACCATACACACACCAACCAACTGCCATGTGATGTTTGTGGAGAAACTTTTGCTATAAGTGCAAACACAATAAAAACAGAAATTGTATCGAGAGCCCACATGAGTTATTTTGCCAGGCATGCAGAGTGAAACCTTAATTTGATCTTTTGAATCTCTGAGACTCACAGAGTGAGTGGAAGGTACTAGAAGCCTAGCCTGATAATCATTTACTTTAAAATTTCTTTTGAGACTGGGTCTGACCAAGAGCATAACTATTAACATTTCCCAAATGGCATGGTTGACCCGCCTCCCTGGTTTGCTACTGGTTGTTTGCTTCCCGAGTAAGTGGAGAATTCTTGCACACCTCCTTGGTCAGGTGCGTAGGAGTGGAACCCCAAAGTCACCAACGTTAAAGTAAAGAAAGCTCCCGCACACTGTTCACATTTGCATGGTTTAATGCAACGTTTCGGTCTACTGACCTTCTTCAAGCAATTCAAACCTTGAATTGCTTGAAGAAGGTCAGTAGACCGAAACGTTGCATTAAACCATGCAAATGTGAACAGTGTGTTTGCTTCCCGACAAAGTGGGAGGGGTTCTCGATTTTTCTGGAGCCCTGAAACGATATTTGTATTGCTCCTGGCCTGACTAGAAGCAACGCTGGAGGGCGCGGCCTGGC
The DNA here is from genome assembly GCF_034702125.1 of Engraulis encrasicolus. Classification (NCBI taxonomy): domain Eukaryota; kingdom Metazoa; phylum Chordata; class Actinopteri; order Clupeiformes; family Engraulidae; genus Engraulis; species Engraulis encrasicolus. The sequence continues at coordinate 9,701,357 of NC_085865.1, read as the reverse complement.
TACTTGAAGCCTGTTTTGGTCAAGGTGTCAAAACCTCCATTCAGAAGTTAAAATAATAATTAAAAAAGTCTCTATATTTCCCTCCAATACAGGCGACAAGAGTTTTTCCTTTGTTGTTTTTTGGGAGCTGTATGCTGACTCTGAGGCTAGAAACCTAGTGCCACATACTCAATAATGAATTCATGTCTGAAGCTGCCCCCCAATGGTCGTTTTACGTATTGCAACTTCATAACATTGGGCTTTGGCCTCATGGGTTGTTAAGCTTGGAACATTGATGATATTCATTTCTCTTTCAAAAAAAACAAGAAAAGGGAGAGAAGGTGTAAAAAAAAAAGAAAAAAAAAGTCGGTAGCGCTAGTAGTGTCCCTTTCAATCAACTGGTGCTATTGGAAGGTGCAATGGTCAACAATACAGAAGGGGGAAATGGTCTTACATATACGGAGGTCAAGACACTGGTTAAGAAAATCGAGATTTTCATTTCATTTTATGGGATAATACATTAAAAAGCACAGACGCATGTCTGTTTTCAGATGTTTTTACCTCAGGAATTCACACAGAAAATGAATCTTGCTCCCTCAAACTTTACTTTCTGTATCTGCATACCCCAGCCTGGAGGAATAATAAGCAGGCCTATTGCGATGGAGTATGACGCTAGCTTCAAGTCCAACAGTCCTAGCGGCTGTTATTTTGCCACCGTCCCCAGGGTTGCCAGATGAGGAAGATGATTTCCCGCCCCGAGAAAACCCGCCCGGAAGCAGACAAGATTTTGGCTCCGCACATAGTCTGGCGAAAGCCCCCCTAGCTCGGTTCGCTCACTGTTCTGCCTATCAGCAAACAGTTGAGAGTGGTGATGCAGAACCCACCCTCCACGGAGACGGATTCCTCTTGGCTTTCGCCAGACTTGACGGAGTCAACATGCTACTAAATGCCACCCAATTTGATCTACTGTATCTATTGATACATATGGCCATACATCGGCAGAAAAAAACAACCAGATGCCCTTGTAACCCTGTTTTACCTGCAGACCGTCATCCTAAGCAGGGCGGGGAACTGGCCAATCTGGCAACACTGACTGTCTGTCTGTGCTCTCCTTTTTGTTTGGCTGTGCTCTGCTGTGCTGCTGCAGCCGGAGAGACTGCTGCCCTTTGATCCCCGATTGTCATAGTCCCCATTTCCTGTTATTCCCCTGCTCTGCTCCGATTTAAAACAGCCACAGGATATGGAGAGAGAGAGATGAGGGAGAGAGAGAGAGAGAGAGAGGGAGAGAGATGAGGGGGAGAGAGAGAGAGAGAGAGGGAGAGATATGAGGTTCAGAGAGGGGGATATGGAGAGCGAGGGAGAAAGAGAGGGAGAGAGAGAGAGAGAGAGATATGAGGTTCAGAGAGGGGGATATGGAGAGCGAGGGAGAAAGAGAGGGAGAGAGAGAGAGAGAGAGATGAGGTTCAGAGATGGGGATATGGGGACTGAAAGGGAGGGTGAGAAAGAGAGAGCTGGAGTTCAGAGAGGGGAGTATGGAGGGAGGGAGAGAGGGGGAGAGGGAGAGATATG
>NC_085865.1:9642309-9694809 GCF_034702125.1 Engraulis encrasicolus | reverse complement strand
CCCCTATCCCTAAAATAAAGTGTTACCAACGAATTTAGAGAACCTTCAGTGGGGAAAAAACATACCACTGCAGAAAGAAAAAAAGGGGGGGGGGGGGGGGGGGGGGGGAGTTAGAAGTGAGCAAATATATTTCTGGGCATTGTGTGTACTTGTCTGGATTACTAATCAGGGCTGCGTGCGTGCGTGCGTGCGTGCGTGCGTGCGTGCGTGCGTGCGTGCGTGCGTGCGTGCGTGTGTGCGCGCGTGCACATGTGTACATAGCATGGGTGACCTGCATGCGTTATTTGCTCGCACGGAAACAAAAGCAGCCGAAGGGAAATACTCTTATCGCAGTCTTATCTTTGCCTCTCAGAAATAAACAAATGTTTCATCGAAGTGAAGAAAAACTCCAAAGTGCTGGTGAAAGAAAAAGTGAAGTGAAAGCCCAACTGGGAAACTCCAACTCCCATTGTCATGTGACACAGCACACAAGTGAACACTGCACACAACGAAATTGCATTTATGCCTCACCCGTGCAGGCCCTCAATGGCGCCTCATAAAGGGAGCAGACTTGCGGCGGGGCGATAGCATGCTCAGGGTACCTCAGTCATGGAGGAAGACAGGGGAGAGCACTGGTTAATTACTCTCCCCACCAACCTGGCAGGTTGGGAGTTGAACCGGCAACTTTTGGGCTACAAGTCCAAGGCACTCTACTCATCCCAAAAAAAATATAAAAATCCTTTATTCAAACATGGCAGATTTAAGTTAAAAACATGATCAATGCAGACAAATGTTTTATTGAACAAAGGGGCAATTCCACACGCTTCTGTTTTGTCATCTGGTGCATCGACGGGAGAGAGAAGGGAAATCCTCACTGGAGAGAAGACACCAGAGCAGAAGAATTCTTCTTTTTATTCTTTATTCAAGTGCACAACACGACTAATGTTTTGATGGGTCAACCATCTTCAGCAAAGTCAAGTGCACAACACGACTAACGTTTCGATGGGTTAACCATCTCCATCAAAGTCCATGATAGTTAACCCATCGAAACGTTAGTCATGTTGTGCTCTTGAATGAAGAAGAAAAAGACGAATTGCATCTGTGATGCTCCGGTGTTGTCTCTCCAGTGAAAATGTTTTATTTTTTTCTATTATTATTTTTAGGGGCTTTTTATACCTTTATTGACAGGATAGTATGAGATGTTGACAGGAAATGAGTGGGAGAGAGAGATGGGGGAGGGTTGGGAAATGACCCCGTCCGGATTCGAACCGGGGTCCCCATGGGGTGGGCATGAAAGCCCAAATGTGGGGGGCTTAGCGCGCTGCGCCACAGCGCCCCGAAAATGTTTTATTAACTTTGAATTGTCTTCCTCCTCTGATGCGGTTACCCTGAAAAGGAGCAGCACTTAGGAAAACATTCGAAGAAGATATTAAGTTGAGTTTCGATTGAACGTCCACTGTGGGCCACAACTCAGTTCAACGGAGTTCCGTTCGAGTGTGGGCTGAAATATAAATTGTTTTCTGTTAAAACCTCATTATATGGATCTTATTTGTTTCTAACAGGCAATTTTTAAAAAGCGATATTTCTCCCTTGGCTGCCAACAAGCTTCTGTGATGCTGTTTTGTGTGTGTGTGCACGCGTGCAGGGAAGCTTACAGTGGGGGACAAAGGGGTCTGTTGTCCCGGGCCCAGGGAGAAAGGGGGCCCAGAAATGGGTAGTACTCATTACATTGTATGTATTGGGTGGGGGGGCCCATTCGGATGACTTTGTCCTGGGCCCAGCCAAAGCTGTCAGCGACCCTGTGTGTGTGTGTAGTGTGTGTGTGTGTGTAGTGTGTGTGCGTGTAAGGGCGCGTGTGTGTGCGTGCGTACGTGTCATTTTCAGCATGCCGTGTGTGTGTGTTCTAACAAATCCCCTCCACCCTTTAGTAGAATTGATTTTCTTCTTTCCCTGGTGCCATCATGATCACACAGTGTGAAGAAGTGTTTACTGGAATTCCACTTAAAAGTGTGTGTGTGTATGTGTGTGTGTGTGTGTGTGTGTGTGTGTGTGTGTGTGTGTGTGTGTGTGTGTGTGTGTGTGTGTGTGTGTGTGTGTGTGTGTATGTGAGAGAGAGAGAGAGAGAGAGAGAGAGAGAGAGAGAGAGAGAGAGAGAGAGAGAGAGAGGGAGAGAGAGATAGATAGATAGAGGAAGAGAGAGGGAGAAATAACGAGAGAAGAGAAATAACGAGGGAGCGAGAGATAGAGTAAGTGAGAATGGGAGCGAGAGAGAGAGAGAGAGAAAGAAAGAGATACGGTAGACAAAGAGAGAAAGAGAAAGATGCTCCTGTCTGAAAGTGTAATCCTTATGTTCCTGAGTACCGTTTGGGGAATACACCAGCGCAATCAGACCAGCTGTCACAGGGAGATGAAAGTTATTCCCATTCGTCCTCACCGCTACACAGCACTGCGATTGATTTTTATTTAACCCATCACACACACCTGTAGCCATGGAAACAGTAACTTGGAGCAATTTAAACAAAAGCTAATTTATACTTATTTATTACGGTGAGCAGGGACCAGGGCCGTAACCAGACACTTTCAAATACTGCGTGCTGTACAGCGTAGTGTACATTTAGAATGCTTCAAACACTTCAGTCAAACTCTTACGTTTGTTTTCATTAATCACTGTCTTGAGGATAAATGGGGGTGGCGTATACAGACTGAATTTATCATTGTTGATCATATAGCGATTTTCATCATAGATACCTTTTACATTACTGAAAAAAAAATACAGAGAACATGACCTCTGTATCCTCAATGGTAGTTACGGCCATGGCAGGGACAGTGACCTTGGAGTGATGGATGCTTTGCTTTGCATTGCTCAGGCAGTGATGATGGGGATTACAGGAGAGTAGCTTTTCTGTACTCCCCTATGCTACAGTATCCCTTATTCATTTTGTCCCTACTGGTATGGCATTCAAGCCCTTAAATGGACACTGTGTGGGATTTTCAGTTGTTTATTTCCAGAATTCATGCTGCCCATTCACTAATGTTACCTTTTTTATGAATACTTACCACCACCATCAAATTCTAAGTATTCATTATGACTGGAAAAATTTCACTTTTCATACACGAAAAGGGGGATCTTCTCCATGGTCCGCGATTTTGAATTTAAAAAAAATAGCCATTTTCAGCAGCAAAAATGATTCTACTTGGACCAGACTAGAAAATATTTGTTTATTACTCAGTAAACGTTCATGTAAATATCAAATTGGGCGATAGCCAGCCCAGTTTCAATGAGCAGCATAGTTGCAGTACCTTTTTTGACCATTTCCTGCACAGTGTCCCTTTAACGTAGAGCAGGGGCATCAAACATCTGACACGCCAGACTATCAATACCGCATCTTATTACATTTTTCCAGTTACTGTATATAGATTTTTTGCCGCCTTTGGCCAATTAGGTGCAGGACCGTTGACATGGGGGGGAAAAGGGGTATGTTAGAATTGGGTCCAAATTACATTGTATGTATTGGATAAGGGGCCCTTTCAGATGAGTTTGTCCTGGGCCCAGTAAAAACTGTCAGTGGCTCTGATTAGGGGTCCCCTGGCAGGTTGGGGGCCATCTAGCATGTGCATTAATCTGGCCCTGCTGGCACGGTTTCTGAATTTTTGGGCGATGAAGAATTTGAACGTGTGCCCTTTGCCTTCACCATGTAGTAAGGACACCTCTATCACCTGTTGTGCTCCACCTCTTTCCTCCACCTCTTTCCTACTACCCTACAGCAGTGGCTCCCAACCTATTGGTCGGGACCCAACCTATGGCTCGCCAAAGATCCAAAGAGGGTTGCGGAGCCCTCTTGATTTTAAGGGGTTTAATTTTAAACACCATATATAGCCCATGTTGAATAAATGACAAAGCATTTAACTAATACATGCATAGAAGCAACAAAATGAAAGTGCTACATTAAACATTTATTCTATATATGACCAAGGACGAATTGAGGAATAAAATAACTAAAATGAGTTTTTGCAGGAAACAGAGGGCGTCATGTGACTTCCTCTCGTGCGGGTGCTCGTGTGGTTGGGTCACCAAAATCTTACAATAGTAAAAACATGGGTCCCTGAAGAAAAAGGCTGGGAACCACTCTGCCCTACAAAGCAAAAAGGCAGTAACTGCGCAGAGCTCAAAACTGAGTCAGTTGACTTTAAAATGATGCTGCAATCCAGTACAAGTGTTTTTTGAGATATTACTGAAATGTGAGTTTTGTTACTTTATATTACCACCCTTTTTCCAAATCAATCATTTTATTTATCTGTAGACTTTGATATATATGGCATTAAAGTTATAGTTAGTCATTTTTAAACAGCAATGCAGTTACTGCCTTTTTGCTTTGTAGGGAACCACCATGCCCTACTGCTCTACACACTGCTTTACATGTGCGTGAGGAGCGTGCGTGTTTCTGTGCTGGATTCAAATGGGCCAGAAAGCCACAGCCAGGGAAACACTTCCGTCCAACGCCTCCTTTTCCTGGTGGCGTGGGCCACTGCATGATTGATGGTGCTGACACAGAGAGGAGATAAGTGATGGGCTGGACTGGACTGGACTGGGGGAGAAATAGGGCCCGGGCACTTTCGGCTTATTAGCCTTTAAGAAGGTGGGTTTTTGAGCATTCTATAAAAAGAATGCGTTCTACAACAATGCAAGATTCTACAATTCCATATTGTATTGAATGACGCCCAGAATTCTATAGGACTTTCACTGCCGAACATTCCAGTCACACCTGTGTGACGGTACACTCTTAACGGTTAAAGGAGCCCCTCATAATTAGCGAGGCAGAACTGACTCACCGGTGGGCCCCACACCCTTGTGTGCCCTTATTTTCAGAAATATGAACAAAATAAAATTGTTTTTACATTTCTGAAAATAGGGGCCCACGAGGGTGCAGGGCCCACCGGGAAATGCCCGCTATGCCAGGTGGCCAGTCCAGCCCTGGAGATAATGGATGGTTTTGACTCTCGCTGCCAGAGACTGGCGCTGCCAACTTAACACATGAGGGTTCATTCAGGTGCATTCAACAAAGGTGACACTTGGGACAAGGGCCTACGTAGCAGCAAATTGTCTGCCCTATGTACAATTAGGGAAGGTGACGTGTGTGTGTGTGTGTGTGTGTGTGTGTGTGTGTGTGTGTGTGTGTGTGTGTGTGTGTGTGTGTGTGGGGGGGGGGGGGGGGGGTGTGTGTGTGTGTGTGTGTGTGTGTGTGTGTGTGTGTGTGTGTGTGTGTGTGTGTGTGTGTGTGTGTGTGTGTGTGTGTGTGTGTCGGGCCCTGAGGGAGAGTGGGCGCAGAATTGGGTCCTCATTACATTGTGTGTATTGGGTTGGGGGCCCTTTCATGTGACTTTGTCCTGGACCCAAACAACAGCTGCCCTGTGTACACTGTATCACCTCCAATGGGCTCCCCCCCCCACGGCCATACATCAATATCAGGGATGGGCAACTGGAGATTCCGGGGGTCACATGCGGCCCGCCTCCTCACTCAATGCATAGAGCCCATAGGTAAAACAGTAGGTCTAATAAAATAAAATAAAAAAACATGTATTTTTTAAAACAACTACTGTTGTAATTATAGTTGTAATATTGTAGTATTGAGTGTAGAGTATTCTATTCCTTCCAAACAGTGCGCAGTCAATGAGTAACCAACTAGACCCCCAACTCTACGAATTGGAGTCAGTTCATGGTCATGCCACCCTCAGATGGTGGTGATGAAAAAAACGTGGCCCTCCTCATCATTAAAGGACCAGTTCAGTCAATTCCAACATGCAGTTGTAATGCTCACATTACCCCGGACTTGTCAGAACCCGTGATTTTTTTCCCCTTCTTGTTCAGCCTTTTCCGAGATCCTGGTCATTGTAATGGGGGCAGCGCTTTGTTTACATTAAAAAAAAAACATTTTTATTTATTCCCAAAAACATCTAAAAGGTTATAAAACATCAGCAGACAACTAGCGAACAGCAGTAACTTTTGGGAAAATATTTGGAGTAGGCCTATGTTGATTTAAAGTGGAAATGAAGCACTGACAACTATTATCATTTTTTGGCGGCTTATTTATTTTCATAAACGAATGGATGTTCGTTGAACTGCACTTTTAAGTAGTTTTGCTGAAAAATGACATGTTATTACCGAGTTTCGCCACAAGGGCGCAGCCATGTTCGCCGACTACGTAACGCGAATGGTAGAACTTGGTGGCTAATGTAGCCTTCCATTCACTTAACGTTAGCGTGTGCTAACTACAGCGCTAACTGACTCTAATCGTGGCAGTAAAATTGAAGAAGGACGAGGGGTTCATTTTACATTGTTCCTGGGTTTTCTATGTTATATACCTACTATCAGATGAAAGAGAAATGCCAAGTGTCATTATCACTTTGTGTCAAAAAGCCTTTGCTACGAGCATGGTGGGATAGCTGCAGCCATCCACCCATTGCATCCACCATAGGACAGGAGTCAGGACTGGTGCTGCTCAATCTCATAGGTTTGTAGTGACAGACCGTCACCAATAACGTCTTTTTCCTGCATTGTCGGACGCTAATCTGAAAGCCCATGTCTTTAAGTTGGCTATGTGGTTGAATTCAGTAATAGAAAATAACTTGCAAAATTGGCGGAAGTTTGGAAAGCTTTGTGAAGGGAAGGGACGCAGCCTGTGTGTGTGTGGCTATCCCATCCCCTCTCTCGTCTCGCTCTCGGAGTTGGAGGAGCTTTGGGGATTTGAAGTTGATGCCACTGGGAATGACACGTTAAACTATCATGGCCTACATTAAGTTATGGCATGCTTAAAGTAGCTGCATCTATTGTAGTAAACTATTATGTTATTGAAGTCGCGGATGCATCCTCAAACTGGCTGGAATAGCGTTGTTGCCTTGGATTATTGTTGACTGGATAACACCGATAAACGTGGGCACGGAGATGTCAAAGTAGCCTAATTCAGGTGCTTGGAAAATGTTGGCGAAATCATCGGAAGATGAAGGTAGGGAACTGCAACATTGCACGAGATCGCACGATTATGAATAGTGATCATGTTGGCTCATACCAAAATGTGTTAGCGACTTGTCACCTTAGCAAAAAAAAGCTGCTTGTTTACCTGTGGTTCATGTGATGGGATGTCTTGTCTGCCTTCATGCCTCATATTTGTTCTGTCCCACCCAAACACGTATTCTTGCTTCATTTGGGTTAAGCAAATAAGCTCATAATCAGCCACGCAAGTCCCAAATGTTTAATTCACTACTATCATAACAGCATTAGAATAGGAGACTACCATTCGCGTGACGTCACCCGCTGTTGGCTGGAAACGTTAACAGAAACGTTACGTGTTTGTGCTTTATTTTTTTATTAACGGCTTAAATTTCAGACTTCAAAAAAATATATATTTGCTGGCTTATCTTACTGGTGTTATAGACCCCTATATTAGGTCACTGCTTCATTTCCACTTTAAAAAAAAAATGTAAACAAACACTGCCCCCATTAGAATAGCTCATATCTTGGAAAGGGCTGAGCCGAAAAAAATGCAGCATTACCGGGTACTGACAAGTCAAGGGTAGCGTGAGCGATACAATGGCATATTGAAATTGACTGAACTGGTCCTTTAAAGTTGCCCATCCCTGATCTATAAAAATCAGACCTATACATATATACATATATATGATGGGGCTCTGGTAGCCTGGTCCTGACCATCCCATAATACTACCATTTCATTTCGTATTCATGGTCTGGCATTTGTTTGCTCTGAAGCGATTGTAGGAAGCAGGAAGTTTGCACTCAGTTATGGTTTGAAATTATTGGACACCTCTCACCCAATCGCTGGCAGTTACTCAACAACAACATAGCGCAGACCAATGGCTCTGGCGCAGATGTGTACGTCATTGTCACGAGCGTCCTCCCCGTTTCGCCCCCACGTGGGGGGCGTATTCGCTTATTGGCTTTTTCTGGGGAGGCGTTGCGATCAAAATTCTACTGCTCCAGGCACTCCACAGAGAAGCACGGCCAGACTACCGTAGTGGAGCCAATCCTTTGGCGGAAGTACGTAGGATGGCTCGCGAGGCTAGGGCTCTGGTAACTCCCCCCGTCCAACCCCCCCCCCCGGTACGACACCCCTCACTTGGGTGGGGGTGATACTAGTGGTGTCAACAATGATCGATTCGGCGATGCAATCCAATGCGGGGGCATGGACGATCCAGAATCGATCCGGCAAGTTCCAGAATCGATCCGGCAATTTTTTTAAGTTTCAGTTACTACCATGGATATTTCGGGAGCAAATGAATGTTAAATTAAATAAAAGCACTTCAAAACATTGCAAGACTGATACAGACTGATACAGACTGATACGAAAAACAGCCAATAAATTGTTGCTCAGATTTTGACTACTTGTATTGCCTCATCATGACTGATTAAACATTTGCTTTGCTTTCAGTAGAAATGTAATGCATTGCATTACATGCATTGTAGAATTGAATCGGATCGGATCAGATTGCATAGAATCGAATCGAATCGAATCACTACCTCAGGGGCTGATGCTGATGTGTTTTTTTGTTTGTTTTCTTAGCCTGTTAAGACATGGCCTTATAAATTTGCTGTTACCAGAATGGCAATGACCAAGTCGTAGTGCATGGCTAATGGCCTGATGTGATGTCACTGTAGTGTAGTACTACCATAGATTCTTTAAGTATGTAGAGACAGAGATTCTTTAAGTATAGAGATATGCCAACATAATAGGTTTCTATGGGCACCTAACATGACCAGGTTCCGGTCTGCCTAAAGGGGTGTGTCATAATGCTCCTAGCATTGAATAGAACAGTCCTCAGGTCTGCCTAGGTCTGCCTAAAGGGGGATTCCCCCGCCAATAATAGAACCCGGAAACAATGGGCTAATGGAACCTCTCTCTCTCTACTCTCTCTGGTGAAATGGCATGCTACAGCTCAGCCCATAATTTAGAGAGGACAAAATTACCCAAGCCCCTTGTGTCCCTGTCTAGCCCTGGCAGTGCTCAAAGAAATAGGCTACTGGTTATTATATATTTCTATAATACTGATTCTTCCTATACTGGGAACTGAACCAAAAATCATTCTAAATCCAAACCCACCAACTCCAGAACTGTTTGTTTGTGGTGCAGGCGTGTGTGTGATGAAGTGGAACGGAATAACAACCGTCATTAGTTGATAACAGCATGCAAATTTACCTCCCGGGGCTCCCTCTGAAAAGTCTTCATTACAGAGATAGCAATGAAGTTTGTACCAGCGCAGTGGTGGCTAATATTATAATCAGAATCATTCAGCCATGAAGGAATAGCAAGTCTTATACGTGGCTCTGGCAAGTCTGGTGCAACAGCGACCCCCAGTGGTGACAAAATGAAAGTGTCATGAGAGGTTGGCCGGAACAGGCTGGCGAGCCAGATCACACATCTTCCAGTAGAGTAAGATCAAGACACATAGACTTCTATTACATAGGGTATTTTTACCTCCGCCAGGAGGTTATGTGATCGCCCGAATTTGTGTGTGTGTTCGTCACGCTGCTATTACATGGCCTGCCACAGTGTGTGTTCGTCACGCTGCTATTACATGGCCTGCCGCCCGAATTTGTGTGTGTTCGTCACGCTGCTATTACATGGCCTGCCACAGGGCGCGCAGGGCACGCAAGGAGCACTGAGGACGGCTCTGTGAGGAGGAGCCCTGAGCTGGCGCACCTTCACGCAGCCACACCGGGGCAGAGCATTGAAGTGAAATTCTTACCGCAGTCAAAGTCGCTATCAAAAAGCAGCCTTAGCTACAGCCTCGCATATCGTTTAAGTTCACAATGCTGTCACAAAACATTCATATGAAATGAAGCTCACAGAAAGGCGCGCGCGAATTGCGTTAGTCCGCGGTGATTTGCTGCTTCCCCAATCCCCGCGCACTGAAGCCATCAGCACTACAAAACATTCCATAGACTAGTTCCTAGACTTCATAACGAATGAACAATGGAGATGCGGCGAACAGTGATTTTCAATACGAAATAGCGAGCAGGCCCGGGTGCCGATCATCTGCCCGCAGCGCCAAGACCAACTCGCAATAACCCTCATGAACGGATTCCCAGGTAGGAGGAACTTCTCCAACAAATGTAGTGCCGGGGTAGGCTATGCAATGATTCCGCTAGCTGCTACTAGTCGAGTCGGCATGTCTCTTTAAGCAATTGCGTTTGTAGCACAATGTTGGTGTCACGATATTGAAACAGCTAGAAATGATACAAGTGGATTTACCTCTCAAAAGTTTGTTTAGCCTTGCGAAATAGCCCAAAACAATAACTGACACTCCACAACCATCCATGCACTGCCACTGGATAAGGGGATTCTTGGACATTTCTGATTCAATAATTAAGTGAACGGCTCAAAGTAGCCAATGAAAATTGTGCTTTTAATTTTTTATTTTGTTTTAGATGGTAGCCTAATGAAAGGCATGCAGCCAATCATCAACAATGTGACTAATATGTAGCAATGAGCATTGGCAAATCACAGAAGGCATAGGCTATAGCATGAACAATCACTTGGCCAATATAAAACAATCAAAGGTGAACTAAACAGTCCACCGCTAGAGGACATGGAAATGATAAAAGAGACAGAGAGAACTGTAATTTGGTTACAACTTGACGGTTCAATTACCTGAACACAAATGCTATGTAGCCTATAGGCCTAAATGCATGAAACCACATCATGACTCTATACCTATGTCCAAAACGAACTGAACTTCCTTGGCGGAGGTCTGCGTTCTCTGAATGCATTTCTAGTTTTGAAAAGGGAAACCAAGAGGCAGAGAGTGTTTTGTTTATTTTAACTGTCTGTGTCTAGTTCCTGCAAGGTGTGCTATTAATATGATGGGCGTTTTAATGATTTGGTACAAAAACAGTTCATTTCACAACTATGTGGACTTAAGCAAAACATGTTTGGTTTTGCAATGTAGGCCACACACTGTGCTGATTTGGTGTGAGGTTGTTGTATTTGTTTGAGTTCATCAAAAATAAAGTTGCACTGAGGAAGGTTGGTGGCCAGAGTAGGTATTGCAACTATACAGCTCATTGAAACTGTTTTGCCTATTGCCAAATTTGGTATTTTTTGTGAATATTTACTAAAGAATAAACTAATATTTACTAGTATGACCAAATTACAGCAGGTTTTACAGCTAAAATTTATATTTCTGGAAATTCTAAATGGCAAACAGGGAGAAGATCCACCTTTTCATCCATGAAAAGTGCAATTTTCCCAGTCATAATGAATACTTGGAATTTGATGGTGGTAGTAATCATTGGTGGAAATGGTAAACTTTGTGAATGGGCAGAATGAATTCTGAAAAGAAACTGCTAAAATATTACATAGTGTATCTTTAAATATCAAAATACGAGCTTTAGTGATCAGACACAATGGTAAGTAGCCTAGTAATGCACACTGTGCACCAGTGGAATGCCTTGCTATTCGTTGAAAAAACTATTACCACCATAGTACTAATACTACTACAGTACATTACACACTTAAGTACAAGCGTGGGGAACCTTTTCCATTCGAGGGGCCACTTAAAAATCCTCTAAAGGCCATCAAAGTCCTCCGAGGGTCAAACTATGAACACAAACTCTGATTTCCCCCTGCATTTTAGGCCTATATTGAAGGCAGACAGCTTTAAAACAGACCCCACTTTTTCTAGGTCACCTGAATATAACTTAATTGTGAGTAATTGTAATTTCCAAGATTCCTTTACAAAATATGTTATATTTCATGTGAAGCTGCATAACATTGAAATTATCGGGGGTCGGATAAAAGGGCCTTAAGGGCTGTAAACGGCCCTTGGGACATAGGTTTCCCACCCCTGCTTTAGTAAGACAATGACTTGGCCATTGCCACAGTGACAACTTGTCAACACAGGTCTTATCTGGGGTCCGTTTCTCGAAAGCGTCTTTGCTATCGTCGTTAGCAAAGTCCTTCGTAAGAGCGACTCAACTCTCTCTCTCGACAGCAACGCTCACCACTAAATCCAAGGGAACGGCAAGACGGTCTTAAGACGGTTAGCAATGACAAGAATCGAGAAACGGACCCCTGATCTGTCGCATGGCTATATTGTTTGGTGGGCAGTCGTGTGCCTAATGGTTAGGGAGGTAGTCTTAAGATCAGAGGGTTGCAGGTTCGAATCCCAAACTTAACTCTCCCTACTCCTCCATCCAAAGCTGAAGTGCCCTTGAGCAAGGCATTTATCCGCACACTGCTCCATGGACTTCAACCAATGCCCTGTAAATAACTGCAAGTCACTTTGGATTAAAAAACTGTCCGCTAAATGAAACGTCATATCATTTTTCAACTTGATTGTCAGATACCGTAACAGAAAGGTGGTCCATGTTATTTAAAAAAAGAAGTCTTGCAGATTGCAAAGTTTTGAGGTGCCAGCAGGCCCGTCACTAGGTTTGAGAGACAGGGGGGGCTTAGCCCCAGAGGAAGAAAGTGTGCGCGCGCAGCGCGCATCGCATTTTTTTCAGCTCATCTGCTAAGGTTTTGTCTATGAATTCATTATTTTAAGAGCAAAGAAATCCTGCACACTGTCCATTCCACCAACAAACTTTAATACATTGTTTCGGTCATCCGACCTTCTTCATGTTGTGTTAAAGTTTGTTGGTGGAATTGACAGTATGCAGGATTTCTTTACACTTGAATGACAACCCCACTGGGATAATATCCTACGCACCTGCCCACCTACGGAGGTGTGCAAAAGCGTCTTCTTGAACAATTATTTTAAGAGCACCATACCGATTTTTAAACACTAGTTACAGTGATTTTTTTTTTTTAATTCACATTTTAATGAACATTCCTTATATGTAAGCTAAACAAAACTTTTCAAAATGTTTCAACTGTTTCAAGTTAAAATGATTAGATAAAAATGCAGAGAGCATAATTTACACAAGGACTAGGAACTTTAGAAGTTATTAACTGCACATCTCCAGGAGAAGCAGTGGTCAGGAAGAGATTCATTCAAACAAGTTCCTTACTTGGAAAACTATGCATCTCCGGCAGATATTTGGTCATTTTTACTCCATTAGTAGCTATTTTAATCAGTTCATGTGTGTTTTCAAACTGTTAAGACAAATATTAAAGCTCAACTATAATTTCAAGACAATGTCAAATTGATTTATTACACGGGTATTGTGAGTGAAAATTGATACTTTGGGTCTGAAGATTTTGTCCGTGTAAGTAATTACACTTTTCTCGAGGTGTTGTTAGTCACAAAGCACAATCCTCTACCTGTTTCCCCCCCCGCATAACATATTGCTGTGCACCCTGCTTTTATTGCTGTGCAGTAGGATATAAGTGGCATTAAACAATAAATAAGCAAACAGGAACTTGTATTCAGATTAACTTGCCTTCTTGGTGGTTCGTATTCAGTGCTTCACTGCAGTTGTTTTTGGAAAAATGTAAAAAAAAAAAAAAAAAAAAAATTTTTGCAAAATCGTTTCAGGGGGTGCTAATACTAATGTAGGGGGGGCTAAAGCCCCCCTAAAATAGGCCTAACGACGGCCCTGGGTGCCAGGTAATGGGAAGATATAGAAAGTGATTTATGTGAAGAGTCTTCTGCAGTTAATCAAATCATCTGTTGCCACAGGGAATTGTGACTATAATTTATACAGCATATTTAAGTGCTTTTTAGATGGGCTTGACCCGCTGGCTTGGAGATGGTATGTAGCCTACGCTATGAAGAACCTTCCAGCATCATAATAATCCAATTTCCCATGTAGGTTATTGGCTGCGATCCCAGATGGCCGTATGTTGTGGTTTGCTCAGAATACAAACAAGGTTCACAGATGGTGTTTCCATTAAAAAACGTTTTTTAAAAAATGAATTCGTGTTTACAGTGAAAGGGCCTAAAAAAATGGTCATCTCAAGACAGCACTGCTCACACATAGCCCGTTGATCCAGATTGCTTAATTAAAAAATCAACACTATAGAATATCCAGTTGGATTTAGTCTTATGTTTATGGCGTCATAGTGTGTTGTATGTAAATAATAGAAATGATATAATTTGTTACAACATACGTCAAAGGGATACATGGCAACTGTGCAAGTTATAGGGAAGGGAGACTCTTTCTATTCAGTTCCATTATTAATAATCATTGTTGCATGATATTTTGACATTCCTTTCTCTTCAACAACACCCACATGTGAATCCATATTAATTATGAATTCCATTGATGTGTCATCAAACAACACATTCTAAGACTGCAACATGTTCAGAATGACAATGGCTCATGAAGCTATTTGAATTGATTGTGTTTAATTCTGTACACACAGCAAAGGGAAATTATACAGTAGGTTTTTTGATACAATAGTGCCACCACATGGCCATTCAAGGAAGTGAGAAAATTGCTCATGCTCTCGACCACGTAGACCAGACGTGGGCCAACTCAGGCCCGGGGGCCATATGCGGCCCGCTGGGCCATTTCATGCGGCCCCCAGAGCCTTTACAAGAAAGACGACTTTTAAATCCAAATTCATACGGTCATATTCAACAATGTTAAAATGGATAAAAACATGTGTTTTGCCAATTTAAGATTAGCCAAGTACATAGGCTATATCTTAATACATTTAATTGCAGTTATGTCTGTACAATGTACAATTAGAAATACAATTAATGTTAGCATACACTATTTCTTATTACTGACACGGGCAAGTTGTCCGCCGACATCTGGCCCTTCGGCCAATATTATAAACCCAATGCGGCCCTTGGGCCAAAATAATTGCCCACCCCTGAAGACTCATTCAGCTGTATGGAAAAAAAAATTCTTGACTTTTTAATTCCAAAAGAATACATGTCTAACAGAGTTACAGTGGGGGGGGGGAATCCAGTGTTGAACAGAGCAAAATAGATAGGCAGATGTTTTGAATCAAGCCCTTGTTTGTCCTTGAAAAAGGCACCACATGGTTGTTTTTTTTTGTCTTCCATATTTTCACACACTCTCAATGACTGAAGGGGGCACGGCTGTAAACTGTAAGGGCGTCTTTCTATTTCATAAGTGAGTATTGTGTTGGTGCGTCTCCAGGAGACCAGAGGCCAAGAGCTGAAAGCAACAGTAGCGGCCTTTCCCATTGGTTTTTGGGGATCCCACCCCCCATTAACACCATACACACACGCACACACACACACATTAACACCACGCACACACGCACACACTCACGAACGTGCATGCACACACACACACGCACGCACGCACACACACACAAACACACACACAATGTACTACTTCTAGTCATTCTGCACAACACACATATTGGAATACACACACACACACACTCATGAACGTGCACGCACACATGCGCCCACACACACACACACATACATACACGCACACACACATACATACACGCACACACACACTTGCGCACACACAGGCACACAATGTACTACTTCTAGTCATTCTGCACAACACACATATTGGAATACACACACACACAGACTCACGAACGAGCACGCACACATGCGCACACACATACATACACACACACGCATGCACACACGCACGCACGCACACTCCTCCCGTCTCCATTGGTTTTGGGGGGCCACCCCCCCACACACACACACACACACAGAGCCCCAGTACAATGTGCCTTTCTGCTTCAGGCGACCACCACTGCCTTTTGCTGTTAATTATTCCCTCCCACATACAATCTCCATCTCTCTCTCGCTCTCTCTTTTCGAGTCCAGTTCTCCAAAAATCACCACCGAGAGATGTCAGAAACATAAAATCTCAATCTCACACTAAACAAATGCAATTAAGTCATAATTACATCATTACAATGCTGCAGAATGAATACAAGATAAAGCGATATCTATTCAAAAGTGCTGATTGTACAAAATGTGGAAGGAGAAAAAAAAGCATTATTATTGATACATCCTCAATACCATTAACGCTTCCACTTAAACTTCCATTTTAATCATGATTTTGCATGGTTAAAACACTGAATACATTTCCTTCTGTTAACACAGCCACAGGCATTCTTTTCTCAGGAAGCACATTCTGCATCATACAGTAAATGTCATTGGCCGAAAAACAACAAACATTCACATGTAGCATTTAAGTAACACACTCTCAGAAATAAAGGTACAGAACTTGTCGCTGTGGCAGTACCTTAGTACCATTGTGTCGCTTGATTGGTACTCCAAAAAAGATGTGCGTTCAGTTTCTTGCAATGTCAACCAATGCGCATCTGTCACCTCTTTTTTGAGGTACCACCCACGGACCAGTCCAGTCAGTGTCCAGTTATGGGATGTTTCAGGAGTAACTAGAAGGTAACTTTTAAGTCATGTCTATAGTGAGGCTGCAATTCATCAGCCAGTGTTTCCCAAAAACATTTAAGTAGTACTTAGGCCCAAGTAGTACACTGTAAAACATTGCAGCCAGTTAACCCATTGATTCCTGATGTTGCGTTGCACAACATTGGCCCTGGCGCCTGGAGCTGCATTACGCAACATTCAGGCTCATGAGATTTGAGACAACTTTATTAAAAATATCGGTTTGTTTGAGATGAATGAACACGCTCTAATGAAAGATGATGGTCTTAGCGTTTAATGCAACTTCATGCATATTTTTATGTGCTTCAGAAGCTGAGATATTTAGGTTTTTATAGACTGAGGGCAGCTTTTCTTAAAAAGGACTCAGGCATTCAGCACCCCTTTTTTGCAGGTGCCTTAGGCGTCAATGGGTTAAATGCAAAAAAGTAACTTGCCCTGCTGCCTTAAGTTTGTAAGTTAACTCAACTTGAGAAAGACTCGTGTTCAGTTAATCCTCGAGTTGCAGTCCATTCCATTTCCTGCTTCCTCTGTCTGTGGGTTGAAAACCACAATTGCAAAAGCTGGCCTCCCTCTCCTGACCTCACAACCTGTCGGACGTTACAAGATAACATTACACACACATATCAGCAGCTGCTAATAACTAGTGGTGTCAACAATGATCGATTCGACAATGCAATGCAATGCAATGCGTGGCATGGACGATTCAATTCAATGCGGCAAGTTCCAGAATCGATGCAGCAATTTTTTTAAGTTTCAATTACTTCCGTGGATATTTCAGGTGCAAATGAATGTTAAATTAAATAAAAGCACTTCAAAGCACTGAAAACTGCAATACTGATACAGAAAACAGGCAATAAAATGTTGCACAGTAGCTGACTACTTGTATTGCCTCATCATGACTGATGAAACATTTGCTTTGCTTTCAGTAGAAATGTAATGCATTGCATTGCAATGCATCTTAGAATTGAATCGAATCGAATCGAAACCTCCCGAATCGGAATCGAATCGAATCGTGAGGGCAGTGCCAATGCACACCATTACTAATAACCTGTAGGACGTTACAAGATAGCATTACACACACATTGCAGCAACACTGTGACGCGTTCATGAGAGACCTCTATTCACCTTTTTTCACAAGGACGTCAAGCCACCTCTGTTATGAAGTATAGCAGGTACGGTATAAAATAGTGTTTCTCAATTGGTGGGTCGCGACCCAAAAGTGGGTCGCGGAGGGGTCATGGGTGGGTCGCGGAGTCTTGGTGTAAAAAAAACGTAATTCTAAAAAAAAAAGAATCTAACTTTTCCTGCAACAATTTACAACTTTTATGTTGATAGGCTAGTGAACTCTGTCATGAATAATGTCATCTGTCGTCATAGATAAAATCTGAATGTTTATGCGAGATATATAGCGTGCAACCAGTCATTCGAGTCTTGGTTACATTTTGAGAATTGCATTGAATTGACTTGAACGCTAAAAAAATTGGGTCGCGACCGAATGAGAGTGGAAAATGGTGGGTCCCCAGACTGTTCCAGTTGAGAACCACTGGTATAAAATATACTTTATATCCAAGTCACTCGAGTGGCCTTTATTCTATTCTATTCTATTCAATGGGAGAGTGTTTCTCAACCAGGGTGCCGTGGCACCCTGGGGTGCCGTACGCCCCCCTCAGGGGCGCCGCAGAAACATGGCTGACGGTATGTGAAATTGACCTAAATGAAATTATGTAATAGCCTAGAGTACATATTTGTCTAAATGAATAAAATGCGTAGTCAGTGCAATCTTTCATCTACCATTCATGAACAATAAAGTAAATTTAGGTTGCCCCAGTTTGGCCTACACATAGCCTGTCAGAGATAAAGCTGCAACTTCGAATATAGGTTGTGTGACGTCTCCAAATGTGTTACTTTTCTAAGCCTGTGTGGTATCGGATGCGATGCCATACTACGGCTTGTTGGTTTGGGGAGCCTTGAGATTTTTCATGAATTGAAAGGGTGCCTCCTCGCCTAAAAAAAGGTTGAGAAACACTACAATGGGACATCAAGCTGACGTGTGTTTCGGTCATGTGTGACCTTCTTCAGGGCTCTGCTGGACATCGATGAGCAGCACCTGAAGTTTAATGCTATTACTACTCCATAGACTCAACTATTCCTCTCTCTCTCTGTCTCTCTCTCTCTCTCTCCCTACTACAAGTTTCCACAGAAAACAGTGGCGTGTAAGTTTACGTAAGTTTATGCCACTTGTACTTGTTTCGAATGCATTGAAATGAAGGTCGCTGACGTCACATAGAAAAGACCCGGCCGGCATACAGGAGCTTTTGAATCCCTTTTGCACTTCAGTTACTGTCATCACTGAGCACTACAGTGGGCACAGTCCCTTGCCACTGAACCCACGACTGGAGAGAGAAAGGTCCCGTTTCCTTGGTTTTATACAGGAAGTTCAGTCTGTCAAAGGGCTAGGGTTTAAAGTGGTGATGGCAGTGAAACAGGGGTGTAGTGGGCGGCGTGGTACACGGGGGTACCCATTCCACCCACTTCTCCTGAGGTGAAATTAATTAAAAAAAACAAAAAAAAATCCAACAACTTCTGTCCGTGTTTGAATACAAAAAGGATAGAATGAGCAGTGCACACAGCAGTATTGCGGTTGAGTGACCAAACAGATCAAAAAAAGGAGAAGACAGGACAGTAGGTCAGGGGAGTGGTTTGACGTGATAAGTTACCTAATTAATTGATGACGTCACAAATCACGTAGCCCCCTCTTTAAAAATCTCCACTACACCACTGGAAGTGGTATGTACTGCATGTGGGATGGCATCCGTGAATTGATGTGTGTGTGTGTGTGTGTGTGTGTGTGTGTGTGTGTGTGTGTGTGTGTGTGTGTGTGTGTGTGTGTGTGTGTATGTGTGTATACCACGAACTACGCCATCCATCCATCCATCCCCCATTTATTTAAAGGGACACTGTGCAGGAAATGGTCAAAAAAGGTACTGCAACTATGCTGCTCATTGAAACTGGGTTGGCTATCGCCAAATTTGATATTTACATGAAGGTTTACTAAGTAATAAAGAAATATGTTCTAGTATGGTCCAAGGAGAGTCATTTTTGCACCTAAAAATGGCTATTTTTGGAAATTCAAAAAAGCGGTCCATGGAGAAGATCCCCCTTTTCATGTTTGAAAAGTGCAATTTTTCCGGTCATAATGAATACTTAGAATTTGATGGTGGTGGTAAGTATTCATGAAAAAGGTAACATTAGTGAATGGGCAGCATGGATTCTGGAAATAAACAACTAAAAATCTCACACAGTGTCCCTTTAAGAGTGTGGGTTTTTGAGCATTCTATAAAAAGAATGCGTTCTATAACAATGCAAGATTCTACAATTCCATATTGTATTGAATGACGCCCAGAATTCTATAGAACTTTCACTGCCCGAACATTCCCGTCTCACCGGTGTGACGGTACACTCTTAAAGGTTTAAAAGTACAGTCTGTCCGACAGTGCGGCCGGCAGGTGGGTCATGACCTGCATGCGGATCCACCAGTGCGGTTCCATGGGGTTGTAGCGCGTGAACGGCCGCCGCGAGGTGACGGCGTCGGCGATGTCCTCGAGCACGGGCGCCGCGTCCCTCTGACCGCCGCCGCAGTAGGACCGCATCAGGGCCATGTGCTGCTCGAAGTGGCCCTTGCCGTAGTCCTCCCGGACAGCGGGGGGCGCCTCGCGCCACATCTTCTCCGCCGTGGCCGCCACGATGTCACGCGTCAGGATGCCGGTGGCGGCCACGAAGTTGCCCGGCTCGACCAGGGACACCTTGACGTCCCACTGCTTCATCTCGTAACGCAGGCAGTCGGAGAAGGCCTCCACGCCGTACTTGGACACGCAGTAGGCGGAGCGCAGACCGTTGGACATGCGGCCGTACATGCTGGCCAGGTTCACCACGCGCCCTGAGAGGTGGAGACACACACACACACACACACACACACACACACACACACACACGTTAGAGATACGCAGATAAGCAGTAGGCCGAGCTCAGAGCGTTACTCATGCGACCATTCATGCTGGCCAGGTTCACTACGCGCCCTGAGAGTTGGAGACACACACACACACACACACACACACACACACACACACACACACACACACACACACACACACACACACACACACACACACACACACACACACACAGTATACATAATAATATTATTAATAATTAATATTAATAATATATTATTATATTATTAAATTAATAATATATTATTAATATGGTACAAAATGCAGGGTTAATTCACCACTTGGAGGCTTCTCTAGGACTGAATATAATCTCCAAGTGAACAAACACTTTACTGTGTTTTACTGTGTTACAGTAGAGAGCCATTGGAAACCCAGTGCACTCGTGTTGGGGAGGATGGTAAATGGATACCATCCTATAGCCGAACCACACCCAGAACGATAGCCTATCTGTTACCATGATCCCTTCCACTCGTGTCAAATTGCTTAGCGTATATATTACTATATCTTATCTTTATTTATTTTTCTTTTATTAAAGGATCCCCATTAGTTTATGCCGTAGCAGTTCGCTAGTCTTCCTGGGGTCCTAATTCCAAATACATGTAACACATCACATTTCAGATTAATAACAATACAAATAGACATGCCTTGCAAAAAATAAAGAGTTTTTCAAAGATTCAAGTAACTAAAATACAAGAAGATCTCAAAAAGTCAGCAACAAGTCCGGCAAACTGTAATAAAATGCAATGCTGCCACATTGCTGAAAGTTCTCCTCCACACATTTAAAACAAAACAAAAAATGCTACTGATACTGAATGCTATACTACACTGTACTACAGGATTAATGGACCACTTCAGTCAATTACAACATGCTGTTGTAGGTCACGTTACCCTTCACTTGTCAGTACCCGGTGATGCCACATTTTTTGGCTCAGCCCTTTCCGAGATATGAGCTATTCTAATGGGGGCAGCGTTTGTTTACATTTTAAAATAAAATAAAAAAATAACATAGGCCTACTCCAAATATTTTCCCAAAAGGTACTACTGTTTGCTAGTTGTCTGCTGATGTTGCATAACCTTTTGGATGTTTTTGGGAATAAATAAAAATGTTTTTTGAAATGTAAACAAACCGCTGACCCCATTACAATAGGATCTCGGAAAAGGCTGAAGAAGGAAAAAAAACCCTCAGGTACTGACAAGTCCAGGGTAGTGTGAGCATTACAAATGCATATTGAAATTGACTGAAATTATCCTTTAAGTTCTACACTATACTATACTATACTGTACTGTACTGTACTGTACTGTACTGTACTGTACTATATAGTATAGTATACTGTACTATCCTGTAGTGTACTACACCATACTGTATTGTACTATAGGATACTGTACTGTACCTTTGGACCTGCGTATGAGTGGCAGCAGGGCCTTGGTGACCCGGATGGTGCCGTACAGGTTGACCTCTGACACCTGTCTGTAGGTCTCCATGGAGGTGAACTCCACCTCTCCGAAGGTCGAGACGCCAGCGTTGTTCACCAGAGCCCATAGACCTGCACACAGGGTTCCCACTCTAATTCAGATATAAAATTCCATGATTTTCCATGACTTTCCAGACCCAAAAAAACCTGAATTTCCATGACCACTTCCATAAAAAGAAATGACGTTTAAAAGTTCTTAAAAGTGTGAAAACTGAAGATTATCTTCACCCCTAGAGTAGACGCCTAGCCACCGCCAGACTTCAGTGGGCTCATTGCATTGTAGTATTACCAGTAAGAAACAATGCTATACACCAAACAAAAAAGTTTTTGCTTTTACATAATTGTTGAGACAATTCCATGATATTCCATGACTGTGCATGCAAAATGGTACAATTCCATGACTTTCCATGACTGGAAAAAAAATATGAAATTCAATGATATTCCAGAAATTCCATAACCCGTGAGAACCCTGTGCACAAGACAGAGAGGGGGTGGGGGGAATTATTCAGGACACTGTGTTTATGTTTATATTAGGGCGGTCCTAAACGATTAATTTTCTCCTAATTAATCTATCAACTATTTTTTTCGAATTGTCGATTAGTGAAACGATACATTTTTCAAGTACTCTAGCACTTTAATATTCAAGGAAATTGGGGAAAAAAAGTTAAAATTAGAGCTCACAATAAGCTTTAAATCATGATGGTAGCTTATTTACTCCGAGATACAACGTCCAATTCATACGTGCTGGGCAATTTTAGGTTTCAATAAAGTAATAAAGCATTAGTAAAGTAAGTAAAAAAACATTGAATTAAATGAAACGATTAGTCGACCATGAAAATTCTTGTCGACTAATTTTTATAGTCGATTAGTCACGATTAGTCGATTAATCGTAGCAGCCCTAGTTTATATGATATGACATAGTGGTGCCGGGGTTAGTATAGGCCCCTGGACTGAACTGTGTGCCGTAATTCCCCATCTGATCCTCTCTCTCTGTCTGTGTCTGTATGGTTTTGAAGGTGTCAGCGTGTGTAAAGCTGCTTTTGTGTCTGTGCGCGTGGACGTTGTTTTCCACTCCATTGTGTGTCTTCTAGACTTCTGTGAGTGTGTCAATATGATTTGGGATGGGTTTTGATTGGGGTGGAGGTGTCCAAGCAGGAATACTAGACTAGATTTGAATCTACTTTAAGTAGATTTAGTACATTTTCGTCAGAGCTGAGGAGATTTTCATAGATGCCGGACGTGTTGAACTTGGTACAGCGTCAGTTTAATTTGCTGTTTTCTGGCGGACACCTCTATTTGCCTACATTAGCCTGTGAAAGGGTAGCCAGGCAAAACTGGGACCCCAAACTGTATCTGCTGCCTACAGCTTGAGGTTTACTAATGTTCTACAGAACTCTACTAGTTGGCATCCATTACCTTTGCACTTGAACCAGTCCTCTACAGTACAATTTGACCACTGTTGGCACGTCTGAACTCTACCAGCTGAGTCAGCCTGATTATCATCGACTTTCAAATCTCTTCGAAGCTGTTGCGTCACTAGGAGGGCACGGCCTGGCTACAGCTGAGCAGGACTGGGGCACTGAGGACAATGGTAGTAACTATATAACCAGATGTGTCCCGGTCAGTCACACTGTAGCAAGTAGGGCTGTAACGGTTACCGGTTTTCACGGTAACCGCGCTTAAATATGATGACGGTGAAGATAACCGTCTGAATTTTAAAATACGGTGTTATCTCGGTGGGTTACCTTACCGCACACCGTTACACCGGGATATCTTTCATCCCAGACACTCCTAAATAGTTTGACGGTGACGAGACGTGAGTGACAATATCTGCATTTCCATAACTCACCTAACCGTACAGAATGTTAACAGTGGAATCCGCTTATAGTGGTCACGTTTGTCCGAGGAGCCAATTTGAACACTGTAAGCGGTTGATTACTAAAACCGAATTTGTAGGCCTATTATTTCACCTCTTTTTTGTCTCTACCTGTCTGCCAAAAATGAGCGCTGAGAAAGACGAGGCTTATATGCATTTCGAAGCATAGACCACGCACGGGTCGTCATCTCTTATGATATCAAATACGTTTGTAAAGTTCCCATTCGACAAACGTCTTCTGGCGAGTTTCTGCACAGTGTGATTCAGGTTATGCATGCAAAACGCGGCTAGACATGGGCACTTGAAATTGCTACACCGATAAATAACACACTGTTGCATAGCCTGCTGTAGCCTACAGTAGTAGCCTAGCCTACAACGTGATTTTTTGACACAGTTTTAAAAAGCCACTCTAACTGCTTGGAATTGGGAAAGTCGCGCTGGGCTTGCTGGCATAGGAGAGATGAGAAGGGCGAGGGGGAGTGGGAGGGACTCGTGGGGAGACGCAGCCTGGAGCAGTTTAAACACAAGGTAGCCTCCTGGGGAATGCCAAGCTTCGCCGAAACATCTCGTTGGCTCGTTTTTGGTAATTTTTCATACGTGTCGAAGAGCCAATGTTTTTCGTTCCCAGAATATGAGAGCCATGATTCAAGTGCTTGCTGCCCGGTGTCAAAGGCTACGTTGGCTAGCGAGACAGAGGCATGTGTGCACAGCCTCATCACTAGAGAGGTTCTGTGTAAACAGGTTGCGTTGCGTCCCCACTCACTAGTCGAGCCATGCCTGCAGTTCACTGCGGTGCTGTCGGGAGAGCACAACCCATTCACTGTATGGAGTTTGCACAGCCCGCATATCTGAAGTTACCGTGACCATCTGTTTTCTTATTTCGGGGAAAAACACATATCTAGTTTCTGTATGGCGCATGGCCATATGTGTTTACTAACTGTAAAGGGGTCACGTGAAAAGGCGTTGGTCATATGGAGGTAGTCCATTCGAAAATGCAAAAGCACCAGGGGAGGGAAAAATCTGCGATCGTAACACAGTAAACTGGTTTAGTTATAGTCGGGTTGCACATGTGGTTGAAATACAGTGAAAAAACTACATATGCTCTAACCCCATGGATGCTAGAGGAGCATTTTGACACCATGCATGCTAGGATTTATCCACGTTTTCGATGTCTACTCATAGAAAGGTATGGAGACGCCGTGAAAGTGGGGGCTTGGGGTGAAATTTGAAACGCGACATTTTGTAATAAATTAACAACAATAACGCACAAACAATATGTTCAAATATCTGTAAAGTAGTGCTAAAACATTCTTCAGGGTCTAAGCTTTCAAATACTGTTCCTGTGTTTATTAGGCTACACGAGGATTAGGCTATAAATGATTGCGCAATGTAAGGTTTTTGTTCGAGGTTTGCGGTACCATGTCGCCTTTAGTGTCGGCATTTAAAAAAAAAAAAAAAAAAAAAACCGCGATAATACCGTAAACCGTGGTAATTTTGGCCACAATAACCGTGAGCCTAAAATTTCACACCGTTACAGCCCTAGTAGCAAGTGCACATTGCAGAGCATTTGTACGCTGACGGCCTCCACACACTAACTTGGACACTTCCCCAGAACATTCTCAAGCTCAAACAGACACACACACACACACACACACACACACACACACACACACACACACACACACACACACACACACACACACACACACACACACACACACACACACACACCAGAAGCTGTTATAATAGGTTATGGATTTCACTAAGGCGTGTTGATAAAATGTTTAGTGGTTTATTTCCAGAGGCTTCGGGAGGAAGGTTTACTAATGTTCAACACCAAACTCTGTTACAGTAGCTGGCGTCCGTTACACTCAGCTGTGAAAAGTATGCACAGACACAGACATCAATAACGCAACACCTTCTGATTCACCAGGCTGCAGTGTTCTCACAAGTGACGCACAGTAACAACTGACAATTGCAGACAGGACCCTAGGGCAAGACATTCATAGGGCCCCCCATACGGCCTGCCAGGGTCACTAGGGCTAGCCTGGGCGAAAAGTCGACTGTTGACTCTGTGAGCCAAGAGGAATCCGTCACTGTGGGGGGTGGGAGATGGTCCGATCTTACTCTGCCATTTAAAGTCATTGGAGTTCTGAATTCAAATTAAAACCCGTCTTGTGCTTTATAGCATGATTGATACGATATAGCGTCACAAAAGCATACAAATAGCAAAACGAAAGTGTGAATATACAGTCCCAGGAAAAAGTTTGTACACCTTTTGAAATTTCTTACATTTCTTTCAAAATTTATCATAAAACATGGTCTGATCTTCCCGGAAATCTCAAGAAGGAACAATCAGAGTCTGCTTTAACTAATTCCACACAAACATTTACATGTGATATATTTTTATTGGCCATGAGGCCATAACATTCACAGGAGAGCAGGGCATAAGTAAGTACACCCTTGCA
The DNA here is from genome assembly GCF_034702125.1 of Engraulis encrasicolus. Classification (NCBI taxonomy): domain Eukaryota; kingdom Metazoa; phylum Chordata; class Actinopteri; order Clupeiformes; family Engraulidae; genus Engraulis; species Engraulis encrasicolus. Next base: position 9,668,684 of record NC_085865.1, on the reverse strand, counting down.
TTAAGTAGGTTTTAACCCTCAGTTAGTTGCAATATCATCAACCAGACTTGTCCTGTAGTTGCAAATCAGATTAACAAAACAATCTGTTTGTATCTTGTCTCCCTCTTCTTTAGAGAACTGCCTCTCATCAGCAAGGTTTGTGGGATGTCTGGAGTGCATAGCTTTCTTGACTTCATGCCATATAATTTCAATTGTTTTTTGTCAGGGCTTTGACTGGGCTATTTCAGAATGTGTATTTCATTATTATGAAGCCATTCTAAAGTCGATTTGCTTCTAAAGTATGGGTTGTTGTCACATTTCAGGACCCATTCTCTTGTGTGCTTCAACTGTGTGACAGACTTCCTCACGTTTTTTCTGTAAAATATCACAATAAACTTGAGTTCATTGTTTCACTGATAATAGCAAACTGTCAAGGGCCTGAGGCAGCAAGGTAGCCGCATATAATGATGCTCCCGCCACCATACTCAGAAGAGGAGATGTAACCAAGAAAAGCTTAAGATGGGATTCATTCTGCCAATCTAAAATTAATGGGGTTTCTGTCCAAAAAAATATTGCTGCACCTTTGAGGTTTACGAAAAAGCATTTATATGCTTCATAGAATTACTGCAAAATATTCTGTAGACCAACGTTGAAACCAAAGTTGAATTGTTCAGGGGAACACACAATGTCATGTTTGGAGGAGAACTGGAGAACCACACCTTCACCAAAACATCATCTCCACCTTTGGGTATGGTGGCGGGAGCATCATTATATGCGGCTACCTTGCTGCCTCAGGCCCTTTTCAGTTTGCTATTATCAGTGGTTAAATGAACTCAGGAGTTTATCAAGATATTTTACAGAAAAAAGTGAGGTAGTCTGTCACACAGTTGAAGCACACAAGAGGATGGGTGCTGAAATGTGACAACAACCCATACTTTAGAAGCAAATTGACTTTAGAATGGCTTCATAATAATGAAATACACATTCTGGAATAGCCCAGTCAAAGCCCTGACAAAAACAATTGAGATTATATGACATGAAGTCAAGAAAGCTATGCACTCCAGACATCCCACAGACCTTGCTGACGAGAGGCAGTTTTCTAAAGAAGAGGGAGACAAGATACATCCAGATTGTTTTGTTAATCTGATCTGCAACTACAGGAAACATCTGTTTGAGGTTATTGCGAATAACTTAGGGTTAAAACCTATTGAATGCAAGGGTGTACTTACTTATGCCTTGCTGTCCTGTGAATGTTTACATCTTATGGCCAATGAAAATATGAAAACTTGTAAATGTTTGGGTTGAATTAGTTAAAGCAGACTCTGGTTGTTCCTTCTTGTGATTTCCGGGAAGATCAGACCATGTTTTATGACCAATTTTGACAGAAAGGTAAGAAATTTCAAAGGGTGTACAAACTTTTTCCTGGGACTGTAGTTACCTTAACCAATCAGTGACGGACTTTGCGGGTGAGTTCTGCGTCACCACTCTCACCACTCTGTTTGCTGATTGGCTAAACACTGAGAGAACCGAGCTGGCGGCTTTTACCAGACGATGTGCGGAGCCAAAATCTTTGGGTGGAGTACATAGGATGGCGTCGCCAGGCTACATTGGGGCCCCCACCACCAATAAAAGAGAGCCCAGTACCCCCCTCCCCCCGGCACCATTAGCGCCACCCCCGGTACTCACCGCCGTCGCCTGCGTCTCCCAGACTGGTCTTGACGAACTCGGCAGCCTGTTGCACCTCCTCGTCACTGCAGACGTCCAGCTGCACCACCTTCAGACGCTCCGAGTGCACCTCCTCCAGCTCCTTAGCCCCTTCGCCTCCCTTATCCTGATATGAGGAGGAGGAAACGAGGGGGAACCATTTTAGTTACACTGCTTCACTTATCTTTACTTTTGTGGGCGTCTGTGGGTTGCTTCCGAACAACATCTCACTGTATTTATAGAGACAATAAAGCACTACTACTAGCCTACTACTACTACTACTACTACTACTACTAGTGCAATAATGAATACCAATACATCTATGCAGATGACATTTAATTTCAGAGATGTGGGGGGACAGTCATCCTGGTCACTGTTTGATGCAGCAGAACATTTTTTTGTAAAAGCAACGTTGTTGTTAGATGACAACGGTGGTAATTAGGAGGACTGCACAATATATCGAAAATGTATCGTTATCGCGATATCACAGCTTGCAATACAAGTATAGCAATTTTTTAATAACAGCAAATTTGGTGAAAATTTTAAAAGAATGTATTAAAAATGTAGACATTTTAAGTCGATGCTGTATATTAGCCATATATTTCCTAGTAGAAAATAATGTTGGAAATAAAACATTGCTCTCAGTTGTTTTACACATGATAAAGTGTAGAATGGCAAACAGAGAGGGGAAAATGAATGCATATATGTTATCTCTTATCGCATATTTTTCTAATACCGTGCAGCCCTAGTGGCAATGACAAAAACTCTGCAGTAATAAAATGCATCAGTGCAGCAGCCCTTTCCTAAGCAATGTCCCGCCACTGGGACGTTGTAATAGACAATGAAAAAAAACTTAACTACCATAGTACTACACCACTATGACAGTGCACAGGGCCTTTAGTAATACATTACGACTTAGTCATTGCCATTCTGGTAACAGTTTATGTATAACAGGGGTAGTAGTACCAATACAGTGCAGAGATTACATTTTTTTTAAAAAGGGGGGGGGGGGCACACAGTCATCGCTGGTACTATTTGATGCTGCAGAACATTTTGGCTGGTAAAAAAATGCTGTCTTTACATGGCATACATACCTGTGGCAATAACAAAACAAAAAAACGAAACAAAAAAACAGTAAATTAACACTTGAAGTGTCAGGTTTGCAGGAAGGGGCCTTCTCTCTATGTAATTGGAATGGCATTCATTCAATTCCACTTTTGACAAGCAAAGCAGTCAACTACTTGGTGTTGCTTTATCTTTGACTTACCTTGAGCAAGCACCCTGCAAACACTGTGAACCCTTTCGAGTGAAGGTGTTTGGCCAAAGCATGACCAAATCCACTGTCACAACCAGTTATGAATACAGCTTTTCCTTCAATCTACCAAGGGGAGAGACACAAAGAGAAAACACACACCACAGTGAAATGTTACTAAATATCCTGCAACATCGGCTGTTAGTTACTTTCTTGCACATAGGCCTACTACAGTATGCAATGCTATTTCCTGGGGAGGTTAAATACCTTTCTGTTGCATGCCAGTATTTGGTGTTCTATAGTAGTTCTGATATGGCATTTGATTTGAACGTGCTGCCATCAAATGAATCCCACATGCATGCAAACATGAATACAATTGACAACAAATAGACAACGCATGCACACTTACACTAGGGATAGCAGCATTGTCTACGTGAGCAACCTGTGGCTACATTTCTTATTTATCCTCCTGCTGCGTCGCGATATCAGGTACAGTAGAGACGTTACACAGTAGCCTACACTCACACACTGATACAAAACAAACCCTTCCTGCCTGTCCTGCTGTCCTGGACATTGGAGCTCAGCTTACCTTTACCGTCCCCCTGGGAAGCCGAGGCATTGCCACATACAGCACGAATAACGAATACACAACCACGACACATTCCGTAACGCTGGCCTCGGGATAACCGACGCACCTCGCGAGGAAATTCAATGCAGCCGGGAGACCAAAGCCCAGCACGAGTGTCAGAAATACAGAAAAGCCCACTAGAAATACAACTCGGACGTAAGGCAACGGAGCCATTTTGCGAAGTTCCGCTTCTGAGCAAAACTGTTTGGAGGTTGGCTTGCACCAGGGGTGTGCGCGCAGGATTTGCGCCCTACGTCACCAACGCGAGCCTCTCGTGCGCTCAAACATGCCAGCACAGGACCAGTGGCAGCGTCAGCAGTCATATTTGTGTGTACTATAATAATCTTGTACCCAAACCTTTTAAATCTTAAGAATTAAAACTCTCCCACAGCCATGTGAAAATTAGTTGCTAGCCTGGTTGGATGTAATGGCGATTCCAGAACAATCTGGAGGTTGTGAGGTTGTGGTTACTGTGAATATAATATAATATAATATAATATAATATAATATAATATAATATAATATAATATAATATAATATAATATAATAGAATAGTATAGAATAGAATAGAATAGAATATGTTGTTTAATATAATATAATATAATATAATATAATATAATATAATATAATACAATATAATATAATATAATACAATATAATATAATAGAATATAATAGAATAGAATAGAATAGAATATAGCCTAATAGAATATAATATAATATAATATAATAGAATATGTTGTTTAATATAATATAATATAATATAATATAATATAATATAATATAATATAATATAATATAATATAATATAATATAATATAATATAATATAATAATAGAATAGAATACTTCAGTCATGCACGAAGTAGAAGTAGCTCACAATGAGACAGCTCAATTCACTCTGCAGTGCAAATTTGTGTGTACGCAACCGAATAAAATATAATAATAGGGCTGCATGTAAAAAGTTGGTCTTGAATGTGACACTACACATTAACTACACAGTTATATAGCCAATATAATAAGCCATATAGAACCGCCTTGTGTTACAGTAATAACAGTGAAGATATAGTGGTGTGTCACATTGCACAGAGCTATTGTCCAAAGCCATGCACTAAATTCATGATTGCACTGTGTGAATGGATGGAAACCTGAGGTATTTATGCTTTCATATTATGCTGAGGTCATTATGCACTTGAGTTCAGAGCTTTTGGGAATGAGCTCAACTGATCCTGAACCCTTTTGTAGAATTTTCTTGAATTTGTTCTTCTCTTTCCATTTCGATTAGTGGTATATTAAGTGAAAGTGAAAGCCCATTGGGAAACTCCAACTCCCATTGTCATTGTGACACAGTACTCCACAGCACACAAGTGAACACTGCACACTGCACACAACGAAAGTGCATTTATGCCTCACCCGTGCAAGGGGGCAGCCCTCAGTGGCGCCCCATGGGGAGCAGTGTGGTGGGACGGTACCATGCTCAGGGTACCTCAGTCATGGAGGAGGATGGGGGAGAGCACTGGTTGATTACTCCCCCCACCAACCTGGCGGGTCGGGAGTCGAACCGGCAACCTCTGGGATGCAAGTCTGATGCCCTAACCGCTCACCCATGACTGCCCATTTTCTTCATCTTTCTTTCTATTTTCTTCATCCATGAATCAATAAAGATGGCAGCAAACACTACTGAGAGTTCCTTTGAGTTGAAGTGTATATTTTTCTTCATAAAATCATTTTCATTACATGGCAGCAGCAGCTGAAGTGAACCGTGCCGCATTCACTTCACAACTGAACATTGACACACAACAAACTCCCATTTAGTAGTGTCCACATGTGTCATAGTAAAAGTGCTTGATATGACACAAACATATTACATACAAGTGGAGACATTTACATGGCCGCATAATGGCTGAAAATAACAATAATAAAATAAACAAAAATAATATTCACATGAGAACATAACTTAACACCTTTCCTGTCTGGTTGCAGATGGTGGAAATAGAGTAGAATAGAATAGAATAGAATAGAATAGAATAGAATAGACTCTTTGTTATGCCAGCATGGAAATTGCCTTTGGTCTCAAAATTCATTACATTTCTCAAATCAAAAACACGTAGGATACACCGATCATTGCATCCATCCCCTTCCTCCAGCCTCCCTTCCCAGCATGCACATCATGTAAAAGAGAGGCACCAGGTCCACACCCCTGATAGCATCTATAGCTTATTGCAGAATATCTGATGGCAGTGTATCTAATGGTAGAATACCTGATGGTAGAATACCTGTTGGGATAGGGCTGTGCAATATATCATGTTTATATTATGATAAATATTGCTGTCAAACAATATCAAATTTGAAACAAATAATATTTTTGTCATTTTTGTCTACATTGGCAAAAGGTATGTTTTAAGCACAATACATTCCCCTCCACTTGTCCATTGTGAGCACAGAGCAGACTTGCTACCTAAAACTCATGCAGAATACCACTGTGTGTTTCTCTATAGCCCTCCACTCACACTGCTGATGGGAGGGAAGATTGCAAATTGTTCAGCACAATTATTTGTCTTTAAAAGAAATATCGTCTGAAAAAAATCTCAATATCAATGTTTTACTGAAATAATCGTGCTATTGATTTTTTGGTAACACTTTATAATACCGGCTCCTTGTTAAGCATTAGTTATGCATTTGTTAAGCATTATTCAAACCTTAGATAACAATTTCTAAAACATTTGTTAACCATTATCTCTTTATTATTTTCCATTACTTAATCATCAACATACACTGTTAATGGTTTTTGATACTGATACATGTTTGGGAGAGAGACGGGGAAGGATTGGCAAAAGATGAATGGTTTCTGTATCATTTGCCAATCCTTCCCCGACTCACTCACATGTATCAGTATCAAAACCCATTAACAGTGTATGTTAATGATTAAGTAATGGGAAATAATAAAGAGATAATGGTTAACAAATGTTTTACAAAGGGTTATCTAAGGTTAACTAATGCTTAACAAGGAGTCGGTATTATAAAGTGTTACCGATTTTCCTCATAATCGGGCAGCCCTATGATGGTAGAGTATCTGATGGGAGCAGGGCCGGATTAAGATGGCCTGGATCACCTAGACTACATGTTGCTCCGGGGACCCCCGGAAGGCAAATATTGCGACAAATTTACATAGACAGTGTCATAATTACGAGCTAGGAAGTAAGGATAACATGTCTACCAACTGTATTAAACACAACAGACACATTTTCAACATTGCATCTTGCAACATTGCATGGGAGAGTAGAGTACATAGAGTAGAGTGTAGCTGATGGGATGGGAGTGTACTGTACCTGTTTCAGGTGAGGCAGCATCGGTCATGCAGGTGCTTGCTGTGCTGGCAAAGCTGCTGGAGCTACAGTATGGCTTTGATCTTGATGGAGTTGTGACACTACACACTCACACACACACACACACACACACACGCATGCACACACGTACGCACGCACACACACACACACACACACGCACGCACACATGCACACACACACATGCACACACACACACACACACACACACACACACACACACACACACACACACACACACACACACACACACACACACACACATGCACACACACACACACACACATGCACACACACACACGCATGCACACACAAACACACACACATGAACACTCGCACACATACACACACAACACGCAACCCCTTGCTTGCTTGCTTGGCCAAGTGTTTGAGTGAGCAGCAGCATTTTGTGCTTTGGATGCAGTTAGGAGACTGCTGGACTCCAGACTGAGCCAGTGAATGGCTGACCAATCACTCACCAGCTGACACTAAGCTGCGAAGCCACAGACAGCACATCACAGCACAGCGCGGATGCCAGAGGCCACACATTATGGCCAGTTTAGTCTGCACTCTTTATTTATTGCAGACCGTCAATGAGTTGTGGTCGGCCATTTCGAAGGCCACTTTCTCTCTGTCTGCTCTGCCTTCACTTACATTACATTACATTACATTACATTTGGCCTTCTCTCTTGCACTTTGGTTCATTTTGCCCAGAATAGCCGGCCGTGCACAGATAGGGACGAAGTGGTGCTAAAGCTCCTCCCCCACAGCCCTTCTGGACATTTTTTTTGTACTGTGGTCCATGTTGACACAATCGATCATCTACAATAATGCTTGGCAATCAAAAAAGCATGTGACATTAATGTTCTATAACATATTGGTAGCCAGAGGCGTATCTTGCCACCAGGCAAGGCAGGCAGTCGCTTGGGACCCCCAAGCCCCTAGATAGTGAATAATAGCCCACACCTTACCACAGAAGTGACGATTTTGGTTCATATGTTCATTCTTTTGCATTTTCACTTGGGGCCCCACCTGACCCTAGAATCGTCTCTGTTGGTAGCCTCTATAGCAGACGTTGGCACGGACAAGTTACCTATGACATCCGGCCCTTTGGTCAACTTTCTAAACACAATGCGGCCCTTGGGCCAAAATAATTACCCCCCCCCCTGCTCTATAGCCTAGTAAAGGCAAATTTCAGGACACATTTGCATAGACAGTGTCATAATTACAAGCTAGTAAGGGTAACATGTCTACCAAGTGTACTCAACATAAAGGATTCATTTTTCAATATTGCATCTTGCCACAATTTTCCACTTTTGGCCAGTCAGGGGGCCCCTGGCAGTTGGGGATCCCTTGGCTGCAGCCATGTCTAGCCTGTGCATTAATCCGGCTCTGCACATGTCCCCTGCCCCACAAAATGTGCACACCACTGATGCCCAGTGTATGATGTAAAGTACATGTGAAGAGTTCAGATGCAAAACCCCCTAAGTGCCTTTTCAGAAAATAATCTTAATTCATTTTTATTTAATACAAAGCTATCAAAATTGCAAACATTTTTTATTTATTTATGTAATATAACTATTTATATGTATTATCAAGTACATGAATGTAAACCAAACCAACAACTGGGTTCTCTAAAAATATAGGAGTGCAGGTCTTCAGAAATGGAGTTAGGGGGTTTTGCATCTGAACCCTTCATGTATAGGCCCAGTGTATGGTGTGGTGTATGGTGTACATGTATAGGCCCAGTGTACGGTGTGGTGTATGGTGTACATGTATAGGCCCAGTGTATGGTGTGGTGTATGGTGTGCATGTATAGGCCCAGTGTATGGTGTGCATGTATAGGCCCAGTGTATGGTGTGGTGTATGGTGTGCATGTATAGACCCAGTGTATGGTGTGCATGTATAGGCCCAGTGTATGGTGTGCATGTATAGGCCCAGTGTATGGTGTGGTGTATGGTGTGCATGTATAGGCCCAGTGTATGGTGTGGTGTATGGTGTGCATGTATAGGCCCAGTGTATGGTGTGGTGTACGGTGTGGTGTACGGTGTGGTGTATGATGTACATGTATAGGCCCAGTGTATGGTGTGCATGTATAGGCCCAGTGTATGGTGTGCATGTAAAGGCCCAGTGTATGGTGTGGTGTATGGTGTGCATGTGGGTAGATGACGTGACGTGTAAATTTTGCTGTCGCAGGCTCTTAAAATTAAGTAAATTCATGCTTTCAAAATTGCCAATGCTTTCAATGATTAAACTAATGTCGTTGTTGTGAAAAAGTAATGTGTAATAACTACAGAGCTTAAATAAGTATACTTAATTTTGGGTCAAATGTCACATTTGTCCTATGGTGTGACTGAGGCAAGCCTGGTTCTCCATATTAAAACATTTTTAAATAAATAATCAAAGCTCAGTCATTTGTCTAAACAACCCTGGCATGTTTTTCAAGGTGTCTATTTTAGCAAGTGGCAATGCTTAATTTTTTTCCTGTTTTTCTGAGACCGTATGGACTTATGAAACTTTGTCGCAGAAAACAATGTCCTGTGGTGTGACATCATATTTTGGTTAATTCTGTGGATAATTATCTATTGTTGAAGCTCCAGCGGTACATAAATTGTGACTTTAGACCCTTAAGAAGCAAATGGCAAGGGTGGATTTTAGATTTTTCTCTCAGAGTTCTTCAGTCAATCAATTATGTTTTGCTACCACAAGATGTATTAGTTTTGTAGTCCTTTGGTGTGACAGCCATAAAATACATTTTGACAATAGTGTATATTTTTCATATTTTTTTCTTATGTAGATGTATGAAAATGCATCTTACTAAAGGTGAAATTGTATTTCAGTTGGCAACGACATGGCTTTAAATTAACCCAAAAGCTCAAAAGTCCTATGGTGTGATGGTAAAAGTCCTATGGTGTGATGGTAAAAGTCCTATGGTGTGACACTTTGGAGTATCACACCAAAGGACAAACAGGTCACACCAATGGACTAGATATTTGAGAAATAGCTTTTAAAACAACTGGTAGTACATATTTTTTTTTGTTTTGTTGTTTGACTAGATAAATATTGTGTATTCAAATTACTTATTCCTTTATTGGCCTTTGGAATTTATACTTTGATGCATTGTTGATGAATATTTGCTGTTGATTTTAGATACTGTCAAATGATATAAAATGTCATTAATGGTGCCTTGAAACCATAAAATATAACGGTAACAGAAAGATCAATGAGAGAGTATATAGAGGAGTATAGATGAATAAAGTATGCTGTGGAGAGCTCAATATACAGCATAAATGTGCTGTCCAGCTTGAGATACCAAACAGGCACTGGCCACTACACACTACAGGTTCAATGGTGTGACAGTCATAGCATACCTACAAAAGTGTGATGGTCATGCCAAGGTCACACTTCAATATGAGTTTTATGAGCTCTGCAGGTTACATTTAATGAGCGCATGGCTGTCATTAAGAGTTACGATAGGCTGATAATCGACGATTCAAAGACTTATAAGTGTAAAGTGTAGGTCCATATTGACTACAACATTATATTATGATCAAAAGACAAAATAATCATGTTGATATATTTGTTTCTGGCTCAGTTTTGCATTTCTGTCCTTTAGCGTGACATGAATGTCCTACGGTGTGACATGTTTTAAACGCTCAAATATTTGTTTGAGCTAAACAATATGTTTGATAAACACTGAATATTGCATTAGGGAAGAACAAATTATCGTCCCTGAAAAGTTAGTATAAATTCGGACAATTTTAAACATTTAAAAGAAAGATATCCCTGTTTTTCCTCAAAGGTTTCTAATAATCTCACATCTAATGGGAAAAAAATACTTAAATGGTAATTTCTCATTAAATTAAGACTTTAAAAAATTGCAATAAATATGAAGAGTGTAACAATGTTAATAAAACTCCATCAAGCCATTTCTACATTACTTAATATATTTATTTCTTAACGTCACACCAAAGGACATATTTTCAGCAAATTGCTTTATCAACGTAAATAAATAATCAATGAATAGACCAACATTGTGACCACTTGGATTTTTTGAAAGATTAATTGCTGCACTACGTAGACATATACTTTTTTCCCTCATAAACAATGTTTTGTGAAAAAAATGTTTTTTGCTGCCTATCCGTCATCTACCCATGTATAGACCCAGTGTATGGTGTGGCCTTTGTCTTTCTACATGGCATCCTTTTTACATGCTTGTTCAGCACTTTGGTCGTCTGTTTGCCTCTGATGCATTTTAACCCATTGATGCCTAAAGCACCTGCAAAAAAACGCTTAAGCCCTTGTTGGGAAAGTTGCCCTTAGCCTACAAAAATCTAAATATCTCAGCCTCTAATGCACATAATGCATTTACAACCCTAAGACTCTCATCGTGCGTGTCTTTGTGTTAGTAGTGGTTGTGTCAATTGCAGGAGACGGAGAAGTATAAACCAGACTTCAACCTGTACAGCACTGTATGTACACACTACAGCAGGGCTATTCAAATGGCGGCCCTGGGGCCAGATGCGGCCCTTGGACAGCAAGGTTCTGGCCCCTGACAAGCCCCTTGAAATACAGAATTGTTTTTCGGAATTTAGAGATAAAAGTATGGCTTCCGTATCAAGCTGAAATGGGACACGGGACGTTAAAATGCAGGAAATTACATCTAAGATAGAAATGCAAAACTTTCTGGGGGAGGACCCCCAGACCCCCACTTCAATGAAGTCTCCCATATTTCTTTTATTGACAGTCCGCAACCACAATATATACGTATAGTTTGGCCCCTTTAGTGGGAGGAATTTGAAAAAGTGGCCCTCGTTGACATTTAATTGAATAGCCCTGCACTACAGTTTACCCTCATGTAGGCCCAGGGAAGCTGACAGGGAGGGGCAAAGGGGACAGCTGTGCCGGGCCCAGGGACAGAAGGGGCCCAGAGTTGGGTTCTCATTACATTGTATTTATTGGGTGGGGGCCCTTTCAGATTAATTTGTCCTGGGCCCAGCCAAAGCTGTCAGCGGCCCTGTATAGGCATACCATCAGTAAAATAAAACAATTGTTTATTGAAAACATCCCCATTTGTGATTACTGAGTAGGAGATTTCAGTGGCCCTTCCTATTGGGATATGCCTGGGTTGGCTATTACGACAGTAAACCCTGTGCCGTACAAGTTTAGTCTTGCCAATGTACGTGTACCGTACTAACTGATTTGATTACAAAATGTTGTGCAGGGTCACAGGAAGTATGGGTGGAGACACAGGAAGCATGGCCAGGTTATGGAATGCCTTGGGTGCATTTCAATAAGCAGACTTCCGTCCTCCACTTGTGCTTGTGGCCTCGCGTTTTGCTGACGCCCCGCCTCCGTGGAGAAAACAATAAAGTTGTGTCAGCCTAGCCACAACAATTTTTTTGGGGACTGTTCTTCCCGATTGCAAATGAGGAAATGACATAAGAATTGTGCTTTTGCAAGATATTGAATTAATTTTCTGTCGTCGTTAACGTCGTAATGAGCTCACAAGCAGGCAAGTAAGCAAGGGAGGACGGAAGTCCACATATTGGAATGCACACTGATTACCCAAGGGCTAAGGCCTTGTCTACAGGGCCGCTGACAGCTTTCGCTTTCACCAGAGAGAGTAGAGAGAGAGAGGCTCCGTTGGCCCATTGTTTACGGGTTCTATTATTGCAAGGGGGAGGGGGGGGGGGAATCCCACTTTAGGCAGACCTAGGCAGACCTAAGGACTGTTCTATTCAACGCTAGGAGTATTATGACACGCCCCTTTAGGCAGACCGGAACCTGGTCATATTAGGTGCCCATAGCAACCTATTACATTGGCATATCTCTATATACCATACTTAAAGAATCTCTGCTTGAGCATTTCGGAAGCCCTGGCCTTCCTGCTCCTGTAGAAGGCTCTTCGTTCTACTTTTTGTAAGTACGTAAAATGTATTTGTATAGCACTTGTCATAGACAAAACAGTCACAAAGTGCTTTACAGTTTGCTTGGGAATACAAAACAAAACCAAAACATATTATATGTACACAGACAACACAAATACACATATAAAAAATATATCAACATGGCAATAAAATAAAATTAAATTGAATAAAAACCAATGCAATTCAAGTCAAGGAAAGTGAATAGAATACCAAGCATTTTTTTAATACTAACCATTAAAAATAAGACAAGTTAGATACTGTAAATGATGATGCTCTCTTCTGACCTTGGAGGCTGATACCAGATGTCAGCAAAAGCTCGGCTTCCTATCAGATTGGTTGCTCAAGCATTAGAGATTGCACAGACAGATTGGTGCAAACAGACAAGATAAACAAAGACAAGACTGCTTCTTATCACCAAATCCTTGAGCATCACACTGATAATGTATACCTAATAAGTTACAGAAGTATAAAAGATTTGGAATGGTAAATAGATCCAATTTACCAGTGGTGTCAACAATGATCGATTCGGCGATGCAATTCAATGCGGGGCATGGACAATCCAGAATCGATCCGGCAAGTTCCAGAATAGATCCGGCAATTTTTTAAAGTTTCAATTACTTCCATGGATATTTAGGGAGCAAATGAATGTTAAATTAAATAAAATCACTTCAAAACATTGCAAGACTGATACAGACTGATACAGAAAACAGCCAATAAATAGTTGCTCAGTATCTGACTACTTGTATTGCCTCATCATGACTGATTAAACATTTGCTTTGCTTTCAGTAGAAATGTAATGCATTGCAATGCATTGTAGAATTGAATCGGATCGGATCGGATCGGATCGCGAATCGAATCGAATCGCTACCTCCCGAATTTTGATCGAATCGGATCGTGAGGGCAGTGCCGATCCACACCACTACAATTTACTGTACATACAGTAGGGCATTATCGTGGTCTTTAGAGATAATGCCACACATTCATACACTTAAACCAGTGTTTCTAAACTTTTTTTGTACAAAAGCCCCCTTGGCCTCATGACAAGCTTCCCACGCCACCATTGACTTCATCATATGACGGACAATCCCTCCCTTTGTCTTTAAAAAATGAAATGGATTAATGCCCCCCAATGGCAACTAAGCACCGCCCCCTCTCAGCTTTATCCTTCTCAACGCCTCCCTAGAGCTCACCAATGCCCCCGGGGGCTGTACCGCCCCCGTTGAGAAACACTAACTTAAACAGTAACCGCAGAGGGTTGTTGCAATAGCAATTCGGCAAATTTAGTGAAGTTAAAATTATGGCTACTGGATTATCAATGCTGTCAATGTAATCTTACATAGTTAGTACTGGCAGCTGTTTAACTTATTTGGGTATTGTATTTTGTAATTGTAATTTGTATTATATATTTTAAAATGTGTGTGGTTTTTTTACTCTCTTTTTTTTTACAACTGTGTGCAATAACTGTGTATTTTTAGTTTTGTTTTAACTTTGTTTTTTTAAGGAACATCAAACCTTTCAAGGGACAAAAGATGGAAATTAGCCTCTTGGCTACAATCTTGTATATTTAGCATTTTTGTTTAACCCTATCCAGACTGGGGGGGGGCTAAAAGTGCCCGCACCAACTTTGATGTCGTATAATTCCTTAAAGACTTAAGCTATGACTACGAAACTTTGTGACTTTTCCTAACATTTAGTTGGCTACAGTTTGGTACCGAAAGATTAGGTTTATCATTTTTGCCGTTGCCATGGCAACGGTTTTCTTACAGGTATGTCTGACCAAAAATCACTTTACCATATCTATGACGCCATATATTTTCATATTTTTTTGTTATTTCCATTAGTTTCAGACAACTTTGTGAGCATGTAAGTGGTTTGAAGCACAAAATCATTAAAATTTAAGTGCATTACCTAAATTTGTTGAAAAATCCATTATGGCGAGATTTTGGGCATAATAAGATAATGATGTCATAATGACGTCATAATACCAGATAATTTCACAAAAATGATGTCATTCATAGATGTCCATATGTAGATCATCTCCCCCAAGTTTCGTAGTCATACGGTATTCCGTTCATGAGTTATGAGGGGGGGGGTCAAAAGAGCCCCCCCCCAGGCCCAGGAATGCCAAAAAAGCCCAGTCTGAATAGGGTTAAATGCTGGCAATATATGCTGTCCCTTTCTGAAATAAATAAACTTGTAAACTTGTAACTTGTAAATATGCGGTTCAGGAGACTCATTTATTATGCTGGTCATACAGTGACAAGGCTCATGTGTTTTTTCCAAGGAAGAGACCACATCTTGCATATGGTGTTTTTTTTATTTGGCCTGTGCCTTCTTCAGTGTACCTTTGGGCCAGCACCCTCACAATCTAAGTCTATAAGAGTGAAACCTACTCCTGTTGCTGAAAAATTTAATCTGTCCCGCGGAGCCATTTTATTCTAGCTTGGCGACGCCATCCATGTACTCTACCCAAAGATTTTGGCTCGGCACATCGTCTGGCAAAAGCCTCGAGCTCGGTTCTCTCTGTGTTTAGCCAATCAGCAAACAGTTGAGAGTGGTGACGTAGAACTCACCCGCGAGCTCCGTTACTGATTGGTTAAGGTAACTATATTCACACTTTCGTTTTGTTATTTGTATGTTTTTGCAACGCTATAACGTAACAGACATGCTAATAAAGCACAATATGGGTTTTAATTTGAGTTTGGAACTTCAATTAATTTAAATTATAGAGTAAGATCAGACCATCTCCCACCGTCCACGGAGACGGATTCCTCATGGCTTTTGCCAGACTGATTGACGGAGTAAACAGTCGGCTATTCGCCCAAGCTAATTTTATTCGGGCCGTGACATCATTTCAAATGTGTATTACAGTTGGCCCACATATAGCCCTACCATTAATGTATAGCTAACAAGACTTGAACATGAAATTTGGTGTGTGAAATTTAACTTGCATGTACGCAGAATTGTAGTCCATATAAAAAAATAAAAATGTTGAGTTTGGCCGACAACTTTGTTCCAGATTTCGATTTTTGCCCTCAGTCAATTTTAGTTTGACTCCCCTGCTCTGTACTTTATGTAAAAGTCATACACTATATTGGCCTATGTGATGTCAGCTAGAGCATCTCAGCATGGGACTCTAGTAGGCTACAGTTTCAAGCAGCGTTTTCACACCTGGTCCCTTTTCAATTCAGCCGATTAAAGGAACAGTTCCACCCTTTTTTGATTTTCACATATTTGCAGTATTTCCCAGCATTATTCATGAATGTGCATATAATTTCCTTCTCAGTGTTTTCAGTACTTAACTAAGTTGCCAACGTACCTTGTTGTAATGCATTTTCCCATTGGCAACTTGCTAAGTTGCTAAGTGGTTAGTAACGACACTGTCGAGAAACGGGGTCCAGGGGTCCGTTTCTCGATTCTTGTCGTTGCTAACCGTCTTAAGACCGCCTTAGGGCCGTCTCAAGACGTAACACCATTCCCTTGGATTTAGTGGTGAGCGTTGCTGTCGAGAGAGAGTTGAGTCGCTCTTACGAAGGACGTTGCTACCGTCGTTAGCAAAGACGCTTTCGAGATACGGACCCCAGACTAGGCAGGATGGCCCCTGGGTTAAACACAACAAATACTGAGCAGTGAAAAAATACACAAACTCCCATGACTCCTTCCACATAGTCTTTCACATGACGCTTTATTGTACGGTGATTGTCTGCATTAGCCTGCATTTGAAAGGAATGCCCAAGGCCTACAACGAACGTCTTTGAATGGACACTAGACACAGTTACAAGGTTTATGTCTTTCTGCTTACTGCTTACAGTTGTTGTTGTTGTTGTTGTTGTTGTTGTTGTCTGAGAGGTGTACACCCACCGATGTCCACACCTCTACATCTGGTCTGAGGGTGAGTGAGAGTGAGAGAGTGAGCGTAGAGTTATGGTTCAAAGTAAAAAAAAACATAATGTGTTAAGTCAGGGCATTACAATTGTTTCAGCTTAAACAAATGTGATGCATGTTCTTCAGTGAACGTCTTTTCAGCCTTGCTCTGCTTCTGCTTCTGCGCCCAATGGTGGTGCATTCGGGATTTCCAACAGTGTCTTTCACCGGTTGCATATGGGCACTGATTACATCTTGTAAGCCACAACAGCACAAATAAACAATAGAAATGAACATCACAAAAGTCATCGTAGTCTACGTACGTTTGAAACTTAACATTAACCACATACGTTCTCGTGTAACAGACAAGCAGAGGGGTCAAAAGTAAAAGTAAAAGTAGAAAAAAAAGAAGCACAATTTCCATACAACACAGCTAACGTATCTGAGTAACCAGTAGACCAGTGTACTTGTCTTATGATCAGCTACCGTACCGCTGCGCTGGCTGGATCAAGTTTGTGGTGGGTTCTCATTAGGTTTTTAGTTTTTTCAGTAACAACACAGTCTATCTACCTCATTAGGTACAATGGACTAGATAGTTTAACAACAATGTAATATTATGTGCTAGGGTAGTAATCACACCACTAATTTGCTTTTACTTTTACTTTTGACACCTCCGCAAACAAGAGACTGCTTCAGGTACAGTACATGTGTATTTGAGCTCATGACAAATCAGTTGTTACGTATATTGCAGCACTTGAGCAACAACAGCATTTCTAAGTCTGCCTTTTATTTACATCGTCTGATTCACTGATGATGTGTGTGTGTGTGTGTGTGTGTGTGTGTGTGTGTGTGTGTGTGTGTGTGTGTGTGTGTGTGTGTGTGTGTGTGTGTGTGTGTGTGTGTGTGTGTGTGTGTGTGTGTGTTTGTGCATTTATGTATATGGACGGGTGCATTCATTGTGTGTTATTAATTGTATTGAGGGCAGAGAGAGTTTTTTCCCCTTATATTTCTAATCAACATTTCTTTCACCTCTCATATGGGGTAGAAAATAGGCAGTTAGAGACATGTTGCCTCAGACATAGTGACTGACAAATTGTCTGCCTCAGACTCTGGCCCGATACTGTATGTACACATCCAAATAGTCCCTGTTTCTTCACAATACTTAAAGGGACACTGTGCAGGAAATGGTGAAAAAAGGTACTCCAACTATGCTGCTCATTGAAACTGGGCTGCCTATTGCCAAATTTGATATTTACATGAAAGTTTACTAAGTAATAAACACATATTTTCTAGTATGGTCCAAGTAGAGTCATTTTTGCTGCTAAAAATGGCTATTTTTGGAAATTCAAAATGGCAGACCATGGAGAAGATCCCCCTTTTCATGTATGAAAAGTGCCATTTTTCCAGTCATAATGAATACTTAGAATTTGGTGGTGGTAAGTATTCATGAAAAAGGTAACATTAGTGAATGGGCAACATGAATTCTGGAAATAAACAACTAAATATCTCACACAGTGTCCCTTTTACGGCAGATTATATAAAGTATGAATTTCTGAGCTGAGAAAAGGTTTGCACTGCAGCACTGGCACTAACTCCAAATTCTTTGATAGACAAGTCGAGTCGGTTTATGAAGATGACGTATTCCAGTGATAGCCTACTGTTATATTTCACTGATTGTGAAAGGCAAACTGTTAAGAACCGAACAACCCAATCACCAACAAAAACATAAACATATTATCTTGAGATCACATTTATTTCAGTGGATTCTTTGGAATGTCATTGCCATGATTTCACTTGAGCACATCAAAGACAAGAACTGTTTTTTCCCCTCTCCAGATGAATGTGTAGTATGTGTCTGAATACAAAACATTAATTTCCACTTTAAGGCTTTGCTGATTTATTTTGTTGTCCTGGTGTCTCCTACCACAGCAAACATTACAGAAGCAGTATTGAAAATAAAAGCCATTTTTTTGTTTCCTCTCCATTTCCTTAAAAAAATTGCACAAATTTTGGAATGACAGTACAAAAACTCAAATAAAATGATAGGCTGTGTATACGTACATAGGTGGACAGGGCTTAAACTTTTGAAAATCTGTATACCTTTTCATAAAATGAAAAAAAAAACATTATCAGTATAGTTTTTGTGGTACTCCATCACACATGAAACTATATGAAAACAGAAGAAAGAATGAAACACTGAGTATCTTTTTTGTTTATTTTTCCTCTCTTTTTTATAACAACATGTATACTATAAACACAAACAGCTTTTTTAAATTTTAAATATAATTATCAGTGCAACATTGTTTCTGCTTTTTAATTATCCAACCTGTCTTGTTTTATCGGACTGCAGTGATCCACCTGAAACATGTATACGCATATTTAACTCTTTCAGTCAGTCCAGGTTCATCATAACGTTGACAATGATCATAGAAGGTGATTGCTAGAGTACACATCAGAGCTCTGAGAATATACCAAAGCTTTAAGAGAGAAACCTCCTCATCTCAATCTCCTCCACCTCCTCCTCCTCCAGTCACACCCTCACAAACACCAGCGGTAAACCAAACTCTCTGCTGTCTCTAACGGTACATGCACACAGGGACGGCACGTTTCCTTAATGTCTTCGTGAGCAGTGCGAGTCCGAGAGGTTTGCGGGCTGCCTTTCACACTGCACAGTTAGCGTCCACGTTCTATCTGCGGTCAGCAGCCATTCATTTTCAATGGGAGCCGCGCATTGAACGCGGACGTCCGCGCAGGAAAATAGACTCGAGTTCTATTTTCAAGGAGCAACGCGGACATGTCCGGTCAGGACGGACATAAGCCGCGCTTACACCGCGCTCCTGTGCAAGGCATGATTTGTTTTCATGTATTCTAACAGTTTCGGACTGATAACGGACACGTTCTGTGGACGTACTGTGGATGTCCGCGCCATTGGTGTGAATGCAGCGTGAGAATTTGGTGATTTCCAAACATCCCTGTCCCTACAGCATACGTACCCCCCATATTCCCGTTTGTGTCAGCACGATGTACTGCGTAGTAGCAAGAAACAGATAATCACATGATCCCCCTCGTTTGTATGTCGTCTAATGTCGTGCTATGTACTCTGAACAGTCGTATCTTTTAAAACGCTCAACAGCACATGCGCGACAGACTGAATGGACGGACGGACAGACGGACGGACTGGCGGACAGATGGACGGACGGATGTTGAGACCATGCTCTCTCACAACAGCAAGGCGCCGTAAGGCACCTCGGAGAGGTAAAGGCCACAGTCACTTTGGTAAAGATTGAACCATCAACAGCCAGCTTCCCAAATGACATGACCTAACCTAACCCAACTCCTCGCATCTACACAGTCATTTTTTCAGAGTTAATTCAACAGTTAGTGTACAGTATGACTAAAATTAAACAAAGAATTGTTGAATTAGCACCGACAAAAAAATCCTGTGTCACCAAACACCTACAGTAAGCTTCCAGTGGCCACATCCCTTGAGCTCCCATGCTACAGATAAATGACTATTGCCTCTTTTTCACTGCCGGATTTCTGGTAGGCCTACAGATCGACACAGCGCGACTCGGCCGCCACTTTTTGCTTTTTCGAATAGGCACGACACAGCTTAATCGTAAAGCAAAAAGTAGCGGCCGAGTCGCGCTGTGTCGAGCTGTTGGCCAACCAGAAAACCAGCAGTGGAAAAGAGCCATATGAGAACTGGACTGAAGGACTAAGGGTGAATGAGCAGACCAGCAGTGCAACCAATGCTGGTCTGACCCAAAAATGATGATAGCACCAGTCTAACAAACAAACGCGCCCCCACCCAACTTGCAGTAGGGGCGTCTAGAGCAGTGTTTCCCAACCTTTTTTGTCTTGTGTACCCCCTAAGCATTTTCGTTGTGCCATGAGTACCCCCTAAGTCAAGTTTTATATCGCTTTCTCTATCCCAATGTAACTAAGCTCCATGTATTTGTTAAAATTATATTTTTCCAAGTACCCCCTGCAATGTGCTCGCGTACCCCTAGTGGTACACGTACCCCTGGTTGGGAAACACTGGTCTAGAGTATTCAAGCGTCAACAACGGTCTGACAGAGAGTAGCTCTTTTGTTACCCTAAGACAACAGATATGTTTATAAAACAAACATGACTAACTGTGATGGCTAAGCCTACTAACATGGTCCCACCCAGTTTGCAATTCTTTTTTTTATGACTTGTGGGGTCTCCATAGAGTCTATTTGGTTTCTTGACGGACATTCCATGCATGGTTCTGAAGGTGCTTGGATACGGCCCCGACAACAGAACCAACAAACATCACACTTGAGTTGGCGGATGCTAGCATCCTGCAGATGGCAGGTGGCTGTCTATTAGAATGGTCAGGAAAGCCAACATTCTAGAATCTTTGAAGGAGCCCAACATTCTAGAATTTCTGCAGGAAAACAACAGCCAGGTCCACATCACAGGCTAGCTCACAAAGGTAACTACCATTGGAACTAAAAAAACATAGACTGAAGGCCCACTCTGACCCAACTGGTGGCCGGTGTTTGTTGGGGTTTGTCGGGGCAGCGTGCAAGCCCATCTAACCTCTTAGAGAGGCGGCAACTGTTGGACTACCCCACTCCCTCCCTACCCCAACCCCAACCCCAACCCCACCCCACCTCAATAAACAGGAAAAACGGTCAGCAGCACAGAGAATGTTAGACTGAAATGGGGGGGGGGGGGATCAGAGAGCGTGACAGAAACGATGTGGGACATTGAGGGATGGACGGATGGCGGATGGGTACCATACACTCACATCTGAGGAAAAAATGAGGACAACATAAAAAAGAAGATGGCATGGCAAAGCAAAGCAGAGTGTGGGTGGGGACATTGGCATCGGTTCAAGGACAAACATCACTGAGGAAACACTGTAAGCTACGTTATATTGTGTCACTGCTTCTGCTACTGTCTTTAGGCTTACTGTATAGGTGTGTGTGTGCGTGTGTGTGTGCGTGTGCGTGTGCGTGTGTGTGTGCGTGTGTGTGTGCGTGTGCGTGTGTGTCTGTGTGTGCGTGTGCCTCTGTGTTTGTGTGTGTGCGTGCGTGTGTGTGTGTGTGTGTGAGAGAGAGAGAGACTAGTGTTCTTTATGTACTGCCCTGGCTTGATTGGCTTCCTGTACTGTCTCACGAGTTGTTATTTGATATGGTGGTGTGGTTTGTTTATGCATGTGTTTTCATGTGTCTGAATTGACGAGCTGGACAGACGCTAACACACACACACACACACTCATACTCGCTCACACACACTCATGCTCACACATACCCTCTTTCGTACAAACCACACACACACACAAGGCTGGTAAAACAACGGAAAAACAGGAACGAAAACAAGACTACAGCACACTGTTCACCATCACAAAACAGCCTGACGATTCTATTTACAACACACGACCCAAGGAAAGGAAAAATACTGCAGCTTTAAAATCCATTGACTTTTTTTTTTTTTTTTTTTTAAATCTTCCTTCAAAAAAGTGATGAGTGGCGAATGGGGTTCTAAAATATATTAAAACATATGTACAATATGAGGGCCTTGACATCCAGTCCATAAAAAGTACTCTTGATTTTTAGCTGACCTGACCAACACTCCACAATGCAAAGGAAAGGGGGGATGGGTTTTTAAGAGTTTAGAAAAAGAACTTCACAGAGAGAATGTTGAGAAAATGCACTCAAAGGCACTGTTGGAACCATGTTCTGTTTTGTTTTGTTTTGTTTTCCTCAAAGAATCAGAACATTCTACTTTCCGATTTGAGATTCCCAGATGATAAAACCCTTTTTCTCACACATCATGGTTCATTTTGGGTTTTCAACACAAAAACCGAAATGAAAAAGAAAAACATTCTGAAAATAAAGACTTTTTTTCGTTTTATTCTCAGAGAAAACGATAAATACTTTAAACATGATATTGGTCTCAACACCAGCATCTGATTGTAAAAAAGGAAAAAAAAGAAAAAATAATATTAATCATAAAAATTAATAAAATTAAAATAATAATCTCGATCATCTGTACATATTTTTTTGTTGTTGATGTTTTTTTTTTCATATTTTCTACACAGTGTCCCCTAGTGGCGGGTTGCTTTCACTGCAGCTCCTGAGTAAAGCATGGCTCAGTCTCATCCTCCAATCAGATTCCCCGCATCGTCTCCAGAGCCTTGCTGTCCCTGACCAATCAGGGAGCCTTGGCAGTCCATGTAGCCCGGCCTGTTTCATAATTATTCATCTCTCTTTTGTTTTGTTTTTGTTTTTGTTTTTTTGCAGGGGGTCATGTCACACGCTCACTCTCTCCTCCTCCTCCTTCTTTCATGTCACGTGTTCGAACAAATGCACACAAAAAACAGACACTTGACGCTAGGCGTACGAGCGTGCTTCCGGGCAGCTCCAGCTCCTGTTTCCTGGCTCCCGGCCGCTCCGCTCACGCCTCTGAGTAGGAGTTCTGTGTGTTGAGCTTGTCCTTCTTCAGCTTCACGCCGTCCACCAGTTCGAAGTTGTAGTTCTCCAGGGCGGATAAGTTCCGGTCGGCCATGCCGCCGTGCGAGCAGGCGCAGTACAGCACCACGCCACAGATGGCGCCCAGGAACACGCCCAGCGCCGACATGGCGATGATGGTGATGAGGATGGGGTCCAACGTCTTCAGCATGTTGCCGCCGCCGCCGATCTCGCTGCTCTCCACCATGCGCGGGAAGTCCGTCATCTCCTCTGTAACGCGGGAAAACACACAAAATCGAATAATTAGGTCTACATCTTGAGCTAGAGAGAGGCAGATTTTGATAGATCTACAAAAACAAGTAGTCTCACTTATGAATGAAACTACAAATGAAATTGTGCTAATAGTTAGCCAGAAATAAAGGTTAAAAAATAATCATGAAATACAAAACTGTTAAGACTCAAAACTGATAAGCATAAGTGAAATTGACATACCAATGATGTTGGGGATTTCGTCAGGCAGCATGGGTTCAGTTGAGACAGCAGGATCTGCACACAAATGTGACAGTGATCAACAACAACAACAACAACAACAACAACAACAACAACAACAACAACAACAACAACAACAACAACAACACACTACAAGGGCTCTACATACACACATGTACACATGTACCAAAATTGGCAAGCATGATACAGGTGAATAACCCTGTTGAAGGTCAGCACATTAAGCACATTCCAGGAAAAGGTGCAGGACAAAGGCTGACTGTGGTTTCGGAGAGAGAGAGAGAGAGGTTCGCACACTTAAAATCTGTTTTGTTTTCTTTTATTATTTCATGGCTGGATTACGTTTCGACTTCAACAGTCTTCATCAGATTCTCTAATGTGCGGCCCTCTCTCTCCGAAACTACAGGTGAATAACCCTACGACACAGGCTGTGAGTCCCAGACCCACCTTTGCAGTCGGCGAGGTTGAGATTGTCTAGAATCTTGATGTCGTCCACGGCGATGTTGCCATAGCTCCGCCTCTCCACGGCAGCTTCAATCACCACCTGCCAGGAGGAGAGACGCAGTAGTTAGTATGGTCGCATCATGTATACCACACAGTAGTTAGTATGGTCGCATCATGTATACCACACAGTAGTTAGTATGGTCGCATCATGTATACCACATAGTAGTTAGTATGGTCGCATCATGTATACCAGTGGTTCTCAACCTGGGGTGCGGGCAACCCCTGGGGGTGCGCCAGAGATTTCAGGGGGTGCGCAGAATTTTGTTTGTGTTGAGGTTGTGACCAAAATTATGCTTGCAAAGATTATAATCAGGCCAAATTAAGACCAAACTAAAACATTTTTGGTCCCCATTTTAAGTCATTAAGGTAATGATCAATGTCTCAAGCAAGAATCATTGTAATTAATCACTTCAATCATTTTTAGTGCACATACATGTGTAGAAGTTTGTTTTGGGGGTGCGCGGCTTGTCTTCGGCACTGGTAAAGGGGTGCGTTGAGAAAAAAGGTTAAGAACCACTGATGTATACTCTTTATCAGAGATGTGGACTTGTGATGTATGACTTAGCCCCTTAAGACGCGGCTTTATACATTTATTCTTACCAGTATGGTAACGACCAAGTCGTGGTGCATTACTAAAGGGCCTGTGTTGTGTCATAGTATTATAGTGCCATGGTAGTTACATTTCAATGACTATTACAGCGTGCCACTGGAGGTACGGCGCACATTAAGGGGCTACACTCGAGTCAGTCACAAATGAATGACTTGAGAATTGGCTTGGCAATATTAGGATTGATGGGTGACTGACTGTAGCCTCTTACTGCAGCAGGGGTCGCCGGCGACCCTATTCACTTGCTGAAAATGCTTAACTACATCATGACAATATTGCTATGACATTACAGAGAGCCATAGCGCTGCGTTAAGTAAGGGTTAACGTTCGGCGAGAAGGTCGCTACCGTGGAATAGCAGCACGACAGAGAGAATCTTTAGACCCCGACGCGGAGCGGAGGGGTCTTGTTCTCTCTGAAGTGCTGCTATTCCACAAAGCGACCGACTCGCCGAAAGTTAACCCGCTTATTATATGGATATACTTAAATGACTCACACATGGCGGGGACATTTCTTTAGGCCTATTTAATGTTAAGATTGTTGCTGCGCAAAACAAAACAGTGCCGTTGTGGAACACCGCTAGGCAACAGCTAGGTAGCCAGGACAACAGGTGTTGTCTATCACAGCAGCTGATTAGAGTCTTGTTGAAAAGTCGCTTTAGCAGTGAAAAGTCTTGTTGCCATTGACAGCGGTCTGTTATAGACCAACCCGTCCGTTATCGAAAAATAACAGACGTGCGAACGTTGGGGAGCCCCGTTGAAATGAATGGAGCATTCGACTGATGACGTCACAACCATATAATAAGGGGTTTTAAAGGTTATATAGTAGGATACTACAGTATAATAGTATGCAGGGTTCTAAATTAACACCAGCCAACCAGCCAAATGCTGGTGAAATTTGTGTTTGGCTGGTAGAAAAGACCAACTCACTAGCCACTTTGACTCATTAGTGAATGTGTGTTTGGCGAGTAGGATTAACATCTACGAGCTATTTTGGCTGGTGATGACAAAAGTTAATTCAGAGCCCTGATAGTATGTGTGTCGTACCTGATAGGGTTTGCTTAACTACATCATGACAATATTGCTATGACATTACAGAGAGCCATAGCGCTGCGCTAAGGGGTTAAAGGTTACATAGTAGGATACTACAGTATAATAGTATGTGTGTCGTACTGTACCTGATAGAGAGCCATAGCGCTGCGCTAAGGGGTTAAAGGTTACATAGTAGGATACTACAGTATAATAGTATGTGTATGTGTCCCACCTGATAGGGTTTGCTGGAGTGCGGCACCAGCACGCGTCCCTCCCTCCACCGGTTGCCCTGGTGACCGCTGACGGTCCAGAGCAGGATGTCGGTGGTGGCCTTGGCGCCGTGCTTGCGCTGCTTGATGTGCAGCGTGCCGATGTGCGAGCCCACCATGTGGTACCAGAAGGACAGGCACAGGTCCGAGCCCTGCGACGCCACCTCCGGGCTCACGATGCGCGCCACCTCCGCCTCCTGCACGTCCGGCGACAGGATGATGAAGTTCCCGGAGTCGCCTGCACAAGGGGGGGGGGCACAAGACAAGACATGAGTTTCGGGTTTTTTGTCATTTTAGTCACTTTACCTGAAGAA
>NC_085865.1:9627309-9632309 GCF_034702125.1 Engraulis encrasicolus | reverse complement strand
GAGCCACGGTACTGGGGGCCGGGGTTGTGGGTAGGGCAGTCGGAGCTGTGGAGAGAGAGAGAGAGAGAGAGAGAGAGAGAGAGAGAGAGAGAGAGAGAGAGAGAGAGGTTTAAAAAGTCCTTTATTGGACCAAAGATTCAAATTTTTACAAAGCCGTCAGAACATCCTCATTTTTTTAAACAAAGAAAAACAAAAAAAACAAAACCAAACCAGTTCCCTCCTTACAGCCTTTTTTTTTTTTTTTTATTTTTTTTTTTTTTTTTTAATTGAAAAAAGGATCTGATACAAAAAAAATAATCAAGTTTACAGATAACAGCTATACATCCACTAAATGTAGTAGGATTTTCATTAAATATTGTGGAAGTATAAAGACACACAAACATATAAGAACAAACTAGAGATGATTACGGATGTTATACATTGTACATTTTAAACGTGTATTAATTGCATTAGGGCACATTGACTGATGAATTGAAGATAGGTACTGTTTTAAGTCCTTCTTAAAAATGAAAAATAAAGGTTTTCTTTTTTGGACTTTACATTTGTGAATGAAAAATTTTGCTAAAAAAAGAAATAGATTGATAAGATAGTCCCGTTTTGTGTTATTGTTTGTGTCCTCTGGAGCACCAAAATACATGACCTCCATGGTCAGTGTAAAGTCCTTGTCAATACATTCTTTAATAAAGTCAGTCAAAAAGAACCAGAACACTTTTGAGTAGTTACAGCTCCAGAATAAATGTTCCACAGTTTCAGGGTGAGAGAGACAGAAAGAACAATCAGGAGAAATGGGGGAGAATATTGACAGCCTTTGGTTACAAGGGTAACATCTATGTATAATCTTGAGAGAGACTTCAGCTACTTTATTTGTGATCATAAATTGTTTCCTGAGTGACCAAAATCTTAACCAATTAATATTTTCAAATTTATTATTCCAGTAACTAACACAAGCAGGGGTGGAACTATTATGTGTCAACAGGATAGATCTTATTTTTTTGTTAGAGAACTCATTGCTGATAAACAGCTTACCATCAATAAAGAGAGAAGAGGGATTAAAGTCTGGCGGAGACTGACAAAGACCTTTAGGACAGGTGTCAAGAAGAAACCTGATACCAGATGGTATAGCATCAAAGATTATTGCATATTCTTTAGGTGGTACAGGAAAAGAAAACTTGTCCATAAAGTCTCTATATGTAAATAATACACTATTCTCATCAAATAGTTGTGAAACCAAGACGATATTCTTGTCCAGCCAAGACTGGAAAAATAAAGTTTTGTTCTTGTAAGTTATATCCTTATTATTCCATATAGAATATGAGTGTGGTGAGAAATTGTGATTGTACATTAGAGACCAGCAGGAAAGCATTTGTTTGTGGAAGTTTGCTAGGGCCAAAGGAAGCTTAGATATGCTGTAATTACATCGAGTAAGAAAACTAAAACCTCCCACAGATTTAAAAATGTGGTTAGGGATACAGTTCCACATGGAAGCAGGATCTTTAAGGAGTAGCTTTGCCCATTTTACTTTAAAAGAGTTGTTAAGCAAAGAAAAGTCAATGAGATTGAAACCACCTGACGAGTGATCAGCCATCATAACATTCTTTTTAATTAAGTGAGATCTAGATCTCCATACAAAGTCTACTATTAATCTGTCTAGTTTCTGGCAAAAGTCTTGTGGGACATCTAGGACCATTGCTGGATAAATCACTCGGGATAAGGCTTCAGTTTTTGCAAGTAAGACTCTTCCAGTGATGGATAAATCCCGTTGTAACCATGAATTAAGTTTTCTTTTTATTATTGGAATGAGAGGGTCAAAATTTAATAGTGTTCTTCTTTTTTGATCCCTGCATATAGTTATACCCAAATATTTTAATTCACTTTTCACTGGGATATTGCTTATAGAAACAATTACTGAAGGTTTCAGAGCAAACAGTTCACATTTAGAAAGATTAAGGGTCAAGCCTGAGGCTTCTGAGAAAGTTTCTATGGTTTTTAAAGATAGTGGAACCTGGTCTCCATTTTTTAAAAACAAGGTGGTGTCATCTGCTAATTGACTGATTAATAGTGATTGATCAGCAATAGAGATTCCCTCTATTTTACTGCATTTAATGTGAGTGGCCAATAACTGCATAGGCAAAAGAAAAAGGAAAGGAGATAAAGGACAACCTTGTCGAATTCCCCGTTTTATGTCAAATCTTGACGTTGTACCATTTTTTAATTTAATGGAAGCATTACTGTTTTTATACAGCGTTTTTATAGCATTGACAAATTCTTTACCAAAACCAAACACTTGCAGAGCTTTAAAAATGAAGGGATGTTCAACTGTATCAAAAGCTTTGTAAAAATCTAGAAAAAAAAGAAAACCTTCATCAGAGGAGAGGTCGGCATAGTCAATAAGGTCAAGCACTAGTCTAATATTATTTGATATTAACCTTTCTTTCACAAAACCTGACTGACATTCATCTATTATGCTATTAAGCACACTTTTTAATCTTTTGGCAAGTATGCTTGCCAGGATTTTGTAATCATTGTTTAGTAAACTAATTGGTCTCCAATTCTCTAAATGGAGATGATCTTTGTGGGGTTTTGGTAGTAAGGTAATTATACTTTGATTCATGGAAGGGGGGAGAACCCCATTATCTAAACATTCTAAATACACTTTATGCAGGAATGGCACAAGCACTTTAGAAAATTTCTTGTAAAACTCAGCATTTAGGCCATCATTACCAGGTGATTTATTTAACTTAAGCCGGTTAATTGCTTCTGTTATATCCTTGGGTAGGATGACTGAGTCACATACAGTTTTGTCAGCTTCAGATAAAGTGGCTAAGTTGTTAGAGAGAAGGGAGTTAAAGAAGTCATCAGCTTTCAATTGTGAAAAATGAGTAAGGTAAAGGTTTTGGTAGAAATCTTTACATGTATTAGATATATCACTATGAGATGTCAAAACAGCACCATTTGACATTAATTGGTTTATAGTGTTGTATTGGGAGCGCTGCTTTTCTAAGTTAAAAAAATATCTGGTATTCTTTTCTCCATCCTCAAGCCATTGCCTTCTAGAACGAATAAAAGCACCCTTAGCTTTACAAGTGTAAATGTCATCTAGTTTATGTTGCATTTCCACTAATTCAGCTTTCTGGTTTTCGTTTAATTCATCATAGGGAAGACAAGATAAATTTACTATCCTATTAATAACGGTTGCCTCTTCTGATTTGTTTTGTTTAGCTTTTATAGCACCAGCTTTTCTAAAAGTAGATTGAATCTCAAATTTGAGAAGTTCCCAGTTGCTGCAGAATTTGTTTTCATTAACAGCTTTACTGAAATAGGAACTTATCATGGAGTTAATGGCTTCCACTAATGCCTCATCTTCAAGGAGTGAAGAATTCAGCTTCCAATATGCAGTGAATTTTCCATGCTGAACATTATCATCAGCTAATTTAACCACAATACATTTATGGTCTGTAAATGGAGAAGGTAGGATCTCACACTTAGAGACATATGGAGACAAAGAACATGAAATTAACCAGTAGTCTAGTCTTGATTTTAGTGACCCTGACTTATTTGACCAGGTGAACTGAGTAGTGGTGGGGTTTCTATTTCTCCATATATCTAGTAGTCCCAAACGAAACATCAAACCAGAAATAGGAGATGTTTTTTGAGAAGATCTAGTAGGAAAGCGATCAATATAGTTAGATATAGTTTCATTAAAGTCTCCGCCCAGAATTGCCAGAATGTTGGGGTATTTGCTGTAAATATGTTTGACTTGAGTTTCTATCTTATTAAAGAAAGATTTGTTTTTCTTGGAGGAGTTGTAGCCATATACATTGCCAAGAAGAAAGAGAGAGTCATCTAGAGAGACCACAAGAAAAATGTAGTGACCTTCAAGATCAACAATGGATTCAATAATTTTCCCCTGAAATCTATGTTTTAAAATCAAAACCCCTGCTGAGTGTATGGAACCATAGGAAAAGAATATATCATCACCCCATTGTGATTTCCAGAATTTCGCATCATTTGGACTAGCATGGGACTCTTGAATAAAACAGAAATCAGAATTTTGCCCTTTAGCATAAAGAAAAATAGCTTTTCTTTTTAAGTCATTTCGTAAACCTCTAGTGTTAAAAGAGCACAATGAAATATCAGGGAACATAGAACACTGTTGTGAGGGATCACATAAAGCAAGGGAGGGATCCTCTTTGTGTTAACTATCCTCAAAGTAACAGGGATATCATAAACGGTCAAAAGTAGAACCATCAAAAATAGGTAACCACCTTTCAATTTTAAGGTGTCAATATGAATACCAAAATGAATAAAAAAGAGAAGTGAATAATAGAGAAAAGTTAGAATATTTGCCACATTAAGTACTTAAATGAAAAATAAGATAGGCCTATACCTTGGATCTGGACCTGGTTATATTGAATTAAACAAAGTGTGTTCAAGTAGATGAGGTATAAAGCCTATAGAACCATTTTTCTATCCGATTGTGAGAAAATTGATAGTGATGACATTGACATTACTACCACAGAACCATTACTTGTGGAACTTAGCCCATGTATTCATATTTAGGCTGCTCATGCCGTTATTTCGCCAATATTGACTCCAGCAGCGTGGGCGTCAATTCTTCTCCATCCACGAAAGCCTTTGCCCCGGTGTAGTAAGCGCGGTGTCCTGCCGCGCGGGCCTTTTCGACAAGAGGCCATAGCTGTTGGCGAGATTCGCGGTCGGAAGGAGAAAGGTCCTCTGCAAACCGTAGATTGTTCCCGGACAGATAGCGGTTTTTCTTTGCAGCTTTCCACACAGCGTCGCGAAAGTAACGCATTGTGAATTGCAGGATGATGCCCCGTGGTCTTGTGGTTGTTGTGTTGGTTTCTGCGTCAGATGCAGTGTTGTCCTTCGGTCGCGGCGTCGTAGCTTTCTCTAGTTTCCCGAGCCTGTGTACGGTATCGACGAGGGTGTCGGCTTTGTGTGCAAGACTGGGGACCACTGCTTTGCACACTTCCATTGCA
>NC_085865.1:9604809-9612309 GCF_034702125.1 Engraulis encrasicolus | reverse complement strand
GTGGGAGGAGGCGGCGATCTGGGAGTCCGCAATCAGGCCAGACACCAAGCCCAACATGCCCATACACGGGTACTCTGCAGGAGAGAATAGAGTACAGTAGAATTATTGCTACTATAGTGCATACTGTGTGTGCAGAACAGTTTAGAATGGAATAAAATGCAATAACAGAACAGAATAGAATAGAATAGAATAGAAAAGAATAGAATAGAATAGAAAAGAGTAGAATAGAATAGAATAGAATAGAATAGAATAGAATAGAATAGAATAGAACAGAATAGGCATAACGTCAATTACGTACTCATACACAATGTACACTGCACAATAACAGCGAAAGCTAGGCAAAGTTACACATGCATTTCATTTACTTCAGTGAGTTGACCCTGCAGACTTAATTTAATTGAAATGTACACATTTAGCAACATAAGTGTTTGCTACTTAAAAACGAATAAGGTTTGTTATTGTATTTAAGCTTTTGCCAAGACCACTTCATCATTGCCATTGCCAATAAAGCTTTCTCTACTGTTACTATAATCATCAAGATGTACTCGGAATAAATAGACTTGTACGTGGAAAATGTGTTCCTGCCTCTATCTTTCCTTTTTCTCGATTTCTTTGCTCTCCGCTTCTTTTCTTTTTACACTGGCGAAACTGACAAGGAGTAATACCAGCTCCTCCACAATCAAAGGCCTATCTGCAATCAGCAGATAACATGCAAACGTACACGGGCTGACGATACGGAGGTGGAGAGAGGAGAGAG
This sequence comes from Engraulis encrasicolus, assembly GCF_034702125.1. Taxonomy (NCBI): domain Eukaryota; kingdom Metazoa; phylum Chordata; class Actinopteri; order Clupeiformes; family Engraulidae; genus Engraulis; species Engraulis encrasicolus. The sequence goes on along the minus strand of NC_085865.1, from coordinate 9,611,552 downwards.
AGGAGAGTGATGAAGGCGTAGAGAGTATGCTAAGATAGAGGTATTACAAAAGGAGAGATAAGAGAGAGAGAGAGAGAGAGAGAGAGAGAGAGAGAGAGAGAGAGAGAGAGAGAGAGAGAGAGAGAGAGAGGGAGAGGGAGAGGGAGACGCTGGGCAGAGAGAGAAGGAAATACATACTGTAGTGTGTTAAGATAGAGCTATTACAAAAGAGTGATAAGAGACAGAGAGAGAGAGAGAGACAGGGAGAGAGAGAGGGAGAGGGAGAGACAGGGAGAGAGAGAGGGAGAGGGAGAGACAGGGAGAGAGAGAGAGAGAGAGAGAGAGAGAGAGAGAGAGAGAGAGAGAGAGAGAGAGAAGGGAGGGGAGACACGGGGAGAGAGAGAGGGAGAGGGAGAGATACAGGGAGAGAGAGAGAGAGAGAGAGAGAGAGAGAGAGAGAGAGAGAGAGAGAGACAGGGAGAGAGAGGGCGAGAGAGGGAGAGAGAGAGAGAGGGAGAGACACAGGGAGAGAGGGGGAGAGAGAGAGAGAGAGAGAGAGAGAGAGAGAGAGAGAGAGAGAGAGAGCACTAAGAGGAGAGAGCTAGAGAAGGCTAAGATAGAGGTATTACAAAAGAGTGATAAGAGACAGAGAGAGAGAGAGACAGGGAGAGGGAGAGGGAGAGGGAGAGACAGACAGAGAGAGAGAGAGAAGGGGGGGAGACACAGGGAGAAGAGAGGGAGAGGGAGAGAGAGAGAGGGAGAGAGAGAGAGAGAGAGAGAGAGAGAGAGAGAGAGAGAGAGAGAGACAGGGAGAGAGAGGGCGAGAGAGGGAGAGAGAGAGAGAGGGAGAGACACAGGGAGAGAGGGGGAGAGAGAGAGAGAGAGAGAGAGAGAGAGAGAGAGAGAGCACTAAGAGGAGAGAGCTAGAGAAGGCTAAGATAGAGGTATTACAGGGCTAGCGATAGCATCATGGCAGCGAGAGGGAGATGAACAATGGGGCTTTCTCCGAGCTAACACGCATTCAGCCGGATAGAGGACCTGCAGATAACAGCCACGGGGATGTAGAATCTCTCTCTCTCCTCTCTCTCTCTCTCTCTCTCTCTCTCTCTCTCTCTCTCTCTCTCTCTCTCTCTCTCTCTCTCCCTCTCTCTCTCCCCCCCTCTCTCTCTCTAGCTCTCCCTCTCTCTCCCTATCTATCTCTCTCTCCCTCTCTCTCTCTTTTATCTCTCCTTTTGTAATACCTCTATCTTAGCATACTCTCTCTCTCTCTCTCTCCCTCTCTCTCTTGCTCCTTCATACTACCTCCATCTTCCTCTGTCTGCACCTGCGTAAATGGGTATGCATGTCTGTCTGTGAAAGTACGGTGTGTGCCTTGTCACTTTTTGTGCATTGTCACTTTTTGGTCTGCCACACTTTATGGTCTATCCCTCTCTCTTCCTCTTACACACAACACACTACTGAATATGTAAATAAATAAATAAATAAATGTGGAAAAAATATGGAATAGGTTTCTTTTATTCTCAATTCCCCATCACTTTTCCTCCTGCCTCCTTGTAAGTCTCTTTGAACAAAGGCGTCTGCTAAATACTAATGTAATGTAATGTAATGTAATGTATGTATGTGGACATGTCTGTCATGTGGCCATGTGTGTCTGTATTGGCAGGGTGTGTTGACTTGTGTGGTATGTTGACTTTGCCTTTCACTACCCGGCTGGTGAAGTGTGTTCTCCTCCCTCCCTCCTTTCTTTCTTTCTTTTCCTTCCTACTCATCTCTCTGTCTCTCTTTTCTTCTCATCCCTCTTTCTTCTGACCTCCTCCTCCTCCTCAGCATCCATCTTACAGCCTCAGCTGTTGGTGTCATGATGTCTAATTAAGTCTGGCCTTTCATTCTAGACAAACACACACGCACGCACGCATGCGCACACACACACACACACGCACGCACGCACATACACACACACGCACACACACACACACACACGCACACACACGCGCAAACACACACACGCGCACACACACACACACACACACACACACACACGACACAAACATGCACACATGCACACACACACGCGCACACACACACACACACCACACACGCACACACACACACACACTCGACACACACACACACACACACACACACACACACACACACACACACACACACACACACACACACACACACACACACACACACACACACACACACACACACACACACACACACACACACACACACACACACGACACACCCCTCACTGTCTCTTTCATCTTCTCACTAAATGACATTTAATCTATCTGGCTGTGTTGTCTGTGTCTCATCTGCAATTTTTCTCTTTTTGTTTCTCATTGGCCTATTTGCTCTGACACATGTAATATGCAGTGTGAAATGCCTCTCATTCACACTGAGATATATTCATGATTAGCAGGGGTGGAAAAGTAACTAAATACTTTTACTCAATATTGTACTTGAGTAGCTTTTATGAATACTTTGTACTTTTTAAGTAATTTTTTAAATTAATACTTTTACTTGTACTTGAGTACATTTTGACCCAAGTACTTTACTCAATTACACTGGAACCTGGCCTGAGTACTGAGTAAAAAAAATTGACTGAGAGACAAAATGCCATGCACAATAATGCCACAATTCGCCGTAAATGAAAGATTGTGCAGGATGGCACACAGCATTTCCACTATTTTACTATCTTGTATCAATGTATTGGATGATGGCTGGTGCCAAGCAAGAGATAGAGGTTATGGAGGACGATATTCAAGAAAAATAAACATGACATTCTCAAGAGGAAAGCTAATTAAAAGTAACTAAGTACTTTTACTCAAATTACATTTTAAGTGAAGTACTTTTTACTTTAACTTGAGTGGATTTTTAGATAGGTACTTTTACTTGTACTTGAGTAGAATTTAGGCAAAGTAAAGATACTTTTACTTGAGTACACATTTTCTGTACTCTTTCCACCTCTGATGATTAGAGAAGATTACTCCAATCCAGTCAGGTCAGGCCATGCTGTTGTTACTGTCACAGTGGTCATTCGGGCCAGGGGCAGAAACAGTGTTCATTTTCAGTGTTGTAATACATTACACTACATTACACTACATTATACTAGCCTGATAAACCAGCTTAAATGTGAGTCCGGAGTAATTTAGTCTGGCGCCGATGCCTCCGAAGATTGTTGATGAGAACAACCAGTTGTTTTTTCAAACCGTGCCGGCACTCTGACCAATCGGTGATCTTTGCCGTTGATGTGCTTTCCCAACGGTGCCCTCCCTCAAAACCCCGCCCGCTTTGATTCAAAACAAATCACTGCGTTGTGATTGGTATTGCCAGACTCGGGGCACAGTGTTCAAAACGTTATGAGATCAGAGGCCAGACCCACTCGCAACTGAAAAATGTTGGTGTCCAGCGGGTGGCGCTAGTTTACCAGGCTAACATTACACTACATTACACTACATTACATGACACTACACTTAGCTGACGCTTTTATCCAAAGCGACTTACAGATATTTCAGCATATTGCTTACAGTCCCTCGAGCTGTACAGGGGTTAGGGGACTTGCTCAAGGGCACCTCAGCCGTGGAGTGTGTGATACTGAGTGGAATTTGAATTCGGTGGGATTCGAACCTGCAACCCTCTGGTTTTAAGTCCATGCCCTTAAATATTAGGCCAATACAGTACTGCACAGCATAACAGTGCAGGTCACTCATCCTCCTGTGGCTCTTGATAACCCCTCAGTCAATTCCCCTTACTCATTTTTAGTAACCAATCGCCTAACAGAAATGTAGGGCAGAACCAATAGCCTTCAAAGTTCAAAGTTCAATCCACAGCAAAATAAAAGTGTGTAATATTGTGTGTCATATTAATGTGTGTGTGTGTGTGTCGCCGTTGATTATTTATTTAAGTTGTATGGTTTATTGGGTCAGAGGTGGTGGGTCACAAACATTTGTGAGAATTGAAAATGGGCCCCAGGTTGCAAACAGTTGGGAACCCCTTGCAATAGAATAGAGAGAGTCTGTTTTTGCAGGAAGTGAAAATAGTCAGGGTCATGGTCTGAGTCAGCGAGCCAGGCAGGCAGGCTTTGACTGTGGGTTAGCACGGGATGAACCGAAAGACCCATTAAAAAAAGAAAAAGAGAGAAAAAATATGAAAACAAAAAAATAAAAAGAGTGTGTGAAACCAACTGACTCGGTGTCCTGCCAAATCTTTACCGTCTGCTATCTGTCTGAAGCAATACCATCAGACAACCCAATCTGATCCCCCTGACCAAACAGCCACAAATAACCCCAGAGAGAAAAAAATAGTCTGAGAGAGAGAGAGAGAGAGAGAAAGGCGAAAAGAGATGAACACACTGAGAGTGGGAAAGAGAAAGACTCTTTCAGAAAGAAAAACTGGGCAAGAGAGAAAGAAGAAAGAAAAAGAGAATTTAAGAGAAAGGGGGGGGGACACACAGAGGAGGGAACAGAGAGATAAAGATAGAGAGAGAGAAGGAACAGAGGGAACACATAGAGAAAGAGGGAGAAACAGAGAGAAAAACAGAGAGAGAAACAGAGAGAGAAACAGAGAGAGAAACAGAGAGAAGGAGTAAGGGAAGGAACAGAGCTAGGGAACATAGTGGAACAGAACGACGGAGAGCAAAATATGAAGAATACAGAGGAAGCGAGAGATGGGGTGGCAGAACACAGAGTAATAGCATGACGGAGAGAGAGAGAGGGGAGCAAATGAGAGAGAAATAAAGAGAGAGAGAGAGAGAGAAAGAGAGAGAGAGAGAGAGAGAGAGAGAGAGAGAGAGAGAGAGAGAGAGAGAGAGAGAACAGAGGGAACAGAGTTGAACAGAATGACAGAAAGCAAAATATGAAGTAAGAGAGAGAGAGAGCGACAGAGAGACAGAGAGAAAAAGAAAGGGAAGAGAAGAGAGAGAGAGAGAGAGAGAGTCTGGGAAAGGTCAGTCTTGGTGTTTAATGTCAGGCTGTGAAAAGAGCCCCAGTAGAGTAAAGCTTCTTGCCCTGAACTCCATTGCCTCCCCTCATACTGACTCTCTGGCGCTTTGAACTTCCCCTCTCTCTCTCTACTCTCTTATGACTCTCTCTCTTTCTCTTTCTCTCTCTTTCTCTCTCTCCTCTCTCTCTCTCTCTCTTTCTCTCTCTCCTCTCTCTCTCTCTCTCTCCTCTCTCTCTCCTCTCTCACTTTCTCTATTCTCTCTCTCCCTTTCCCCATCTTCTTCTCACCTCTCCCCCCCCCCTCTCTCTCCCTCTCTCTCTCTCTCTCTCTCTCTCTCTCTCTCTCTCTCTCTGTCTCTCTCTCTCTCTCTCTCTCTCTCTCTCTCTCTCTCTCTCTCTCTCTCTCTCTCTCTCTCTCTCTCTCTCTCTCTGTCAGGCTGGAGGAGAGCAATGAAAAAAAAAACTCTTCTCTGCTTGTCTCTTGTCTCCCTGAGCGAGTGAGGAGTTGAAATCTATGTTCCACTGGATCCTGACAACAAACGACTACGGTGAGATTTGTCTCCATTTCAAAAGAATGGGTTGAAAAGACAGAGAGAGAATGGGTTGAGAGGAGAGCGGGGGAGAGAGAGAGAGAGAGAGAGAGAGAGAGAGAGAGAGAGAGAGAGAGAGAGAGAGAGAGAGAGAGAGAGAGAGAGAGAGAGAGAGAGAGAGAGAGAGAGAGAGAGAGAGGAGAAGTGTGGGGTGTAGGGGTAAAATACAACACAATACTTCCCTACTGGGCCTGAAAAGCTGACAGAATAAAATAAAAAAAGAGAAAAGAAAGCAAGAAAGAGGCAGAACAGCAGGGAGCAGCCAGCAGGAGAGAGAGAGAGAGAGAGAGAGAGAGAGAGAGAGAGAGAGAGAGAGAGAGAGAGAGAGAGAGAGAGAGAGAGAGAAGGAGGAGAGAAGGGGAAAGCCTAAAACCTCTAAAGAAAAACAACAAACCCAAGTCAAGTCAGAGCTTTCCCTGGGCCGTGGCCTTCGGTCTGTCGATTTGGCGAGAGCAGCTGCCGGCACACAGCATATTGATGATATATTTGTGTATTTTTATCTTCTCTTATATGTATATTTATTTTCATACATCTCCGAGCCAGTTTATGGGTAGTTGCCGAGGTTAATGGCAGGCAGATGGGACTCAGTGTGTGTGTGTGTGTGTGTGTGTGTGTGTGTGTGTGTGTGTGTGTGTGTGTGTGTGTGTGTGTGTGTGTGTGTGTGTGTGTGTGTGTGTGTGTGTGTGTGTGTGTGCGCGCGTGTGTTTGCGCCATGCCTTTTGTGTGTGTGTGTGTGTATGTGTGTGTGTGTGTGTGTGTGTGTGTGTGTGTGTGTGTGTGTGTGTGTGTATGTGTGTGTGTGTGTGTGTGTGTGTGTGTGTGTGTGTGTGTGTGTGTGTGTGTTGGTGGTTGTAGGCGGCCGGTCTTCTAGGGGTAGCCAGGCTGGCAGACACACCCCTGAGGGATTGCGGGATTGCCCCCGTGTGTGTGTGTATGTGTGTGTGTGTGTGTGTGTGTGTGTGTGTGTGTGTGTGTGTGTGTGTGTGTGTGTGTGTGTGTGTGTGTGTGTGTGTGTGTGTGTGTGTGTGTGTGTGTGTGTGTGATGTATGTCGGCCTTCTGGGTGGAGATGCCGCTGGATCGATGCCCGTCTGGCCACACGCACAGCTGGCTTTGTTTACTAACGTAAAGGGCGGCTCAACTATGGAGTCATGTGTGTGTGTACTGTATGTGCATGTGTGCGTGCATATGTGTGTGTATGTGCATGAGTGCGTGCATATGTGT
>NC_085865.1:9597309-9599809 GCF_034702125.1 Engraulis encrasicolus | reverse complement strand
GTTGCCCAGGAAGATCTGTCAAGTAATAATAATAATAACAACAAGTCAGTGCATTTTCATAACACATATCTCATGTGTAACGCACATAATAAGTGAAATGAAGAGCGAATAGCTTGAAGAAGTTCAATGCAAAATGGAAGCCGTTCCATTTTTACTATATAACACAGATCATATAATCACGCAGCTGTAACAGTTCAAAAAACATAAGGTCAGCAAATTTTGAGACCAAGTCAGTGACCCCTGGCAACCACCAAACGGGATGAAGAAGAAAAGAATGAGCTTGACGTTGTGCATTGCGCAAGTAGCACAATAGAGGGGGGAGATGAGCAGACAGACAGTCGGCTAGATATGCATTATTTAGGATGTTTGTTGTTGTGGAATCAGCTGGGATCATGAGGCCTGCAAAGCCTGGGAATCACCTGGCAGTCTGGCCAAGAATATGAGAGAGAGAGAGAGAGAGAGAGAGAGAGAGAGAGAGAGAGAGAGAGAGAGAGAGAGAGAGAGAGAGAGAGAGAGAGAGAGAGAGAGAGAGAGAGAGAGAGAGAGAGAGAGCTTATTTAGGTCAGTTTCTTTTCTTCGAAACACTATTACACTGTTGCAGTGTGATGATGTAATCAGAGACTGGAGAGAGTTGGCTAACCTGGATTCAGAAGCAAGCGAAGCTACAGTCTTGTACTACATACATACAGGTGCTGTTTCCACGAAGCTGGATATTTTTATGTGTGGATATTTTTTTCTCCTGGTTGCATTGGTTTTGCATTGATTTTGGCCTTCGGTTTCCACGTAGCAGATATTTAAAATCCAGGTATAAAAAGCAGGAGAAAACATCCTGTTTAGGGGGCTGAAACGCATTTGGAGGATTTCATTTTATCCACATGTTGAGTTTACACCTCAACAGGAGAAAACAATTCCCTGCTAAAAAAATATCCTGCTACGTGGAAACAGCACCTCAGTATCCCAAATCACCTGTACATGCAGAGTATAGCAATAATAACGCTGGAACCAGGGCAGGAATTTCGCGAGGGCCTTGAGGGCCAAGGACCTTGTGCCCTTGAAAAAACCTCTGCCATGAGGCCACAATGGCCTTGATGCCCTCTCTGATGCCTAATTGATTAAAATGCAGTAAAATGCATGAAATTGCATCTAAGAAACACATTTTTCTTAGGGGAAGGACCCCCAAACACCCCACCCAAAAACATGTCCTCCTTTTTGCTGGCACGAACATGGTCACACTACCCTTCACACAGTCTTGTATTTTGCATTTAATTTGCTCTGAATTAACACTCGTCAGCCTGATGAAAACTGGTAACATTTCCATTTGACTGCTAGAAAAAAATGTTTTAATTTATGGCCTTGGTGCCCTGGATTTTGCCCTGGATTTTGGTGCCCTTATAAATTTGACAACTTAAAAGGCCAAGTGGCCTTGTCCCTAAAATGACGAAATTCCAGGCCTGGCTGGAACACAAACAACATAATAGATTGAGTAATGCTTTCATACGGTACTATGTGCACTTTCTGGGAAACAACAGGGTAACAGGGAGAAGTTAGGCTACGTGATATCTCACTGTTAAAAAGGGGTAATTACAAAGTAAATACTATGTAATACACATATCTCAAGAATTACTATGAAACTACAGTATGTTTTCTGGGTAACAACATAATAACAGAGAAGTTACCTATTAGAATAGATACCATTTAACTTCTCTCAGTCACCCAAAAAGTACATAATTGCGTCCAGTAGCTGTACCATAAAAGAAAACATTACCATAGATTGTCTCGTACAAAATCAAGTCTGCCATCACATTCACCGCTGATGCAGATTAAAATACACCGGACTAAATAGAGCAAGGGTTCCCAACCTTTTCCAACCGGCAGCCCACTCGAAATTGTCACAAATGTTCGGGGCCCACCTCTGACCCAATAGAGAATAAAACTCAAATAAATCAATAGCAACACACACCAAAATATGATTATAATTTGCGGAAAATTATTTCAAGGCCCACTTGGAATACCTTCAGGGCTCACCAGTGGGCCCCGGCCCATAGGTTGAAAATCACTGAAATAGAGAATACTGCAGCTTGCAGTTGTACTGTCGTAATGATTTTACATCTCTGAATTACCCAGATGAGGCATCGCGGAGGGATGCCCTCACTTGTGAACGTCTGCGAGCGAGCGGCGCTTCAAAGTTCACACCTTACAGTAAAAGGTCAACTCTGTCATCTCTTCTCTCCCATGTCGTCACGTCTTCATCTCTATTCAGGCTCACAGCTCTCTCTATCGCTCGCTTCCAGGGTTGCCAGATGTGTCTGATCACGTCCAGTTCAACCAATGCTAAAAAAAAAAAATGCCTGGAGGCACTAAACCCGGTCCAATTTGACCCAAATTGTTTTTGGTTTTCTATGGCCATAAGCCTAGAGCTTAACACGCCCAATGTCTGTTTTTGACTCTCTTTACCTGCAGGCGGCCATCCCAAGCAGCCCAATTGGATGGAGGACCTCCA
>NC_085865.1:9534809-9537309 GCF_034702125.1 Engraulis encrasicolus | reverse complement strand
AACGCTTCTTGTTAGATACACTTTCTTTGGCGCCGATGTCATCCACTGTAGCGCCGATGTCACCAGAGGCGCATCTTGTCACCAGGCAAGGCAGACAGCCACTTGGGGCCCCCAGCACACCAGATGGTGAAAAACAGCTCAACTTCAAACTATAATAGCGTCAATTTGTTTCGAACTTTCATTGTTTTGGGTTTTTGCTTGGGGCCCCCATTTACACTATAATCGCCTCTGGATGTCACCCACTGCAGTGCTGATGTCACCAACTGTAGCACGGCTGGTCTGACTATCTGGAATAGCAGGCATTTCCCAGGGGGCCCTGCACCCTTGTGGGCCCGTATTTTCAGAAATGTAAAAAAATATAATATATATATATCTTTTTTACATTTATGAAAATAGGGGCCAACGAGGGTTCGGGCCCAGTGGTGAGTCATTTCTGTGCTGCTTAGTATGAAGGGGCCCTTGCTTTAACCCATTTTAGCCTAAGCCCTTTTTGGGAAAAGGTGCCCTCTCCCTATTAAGACCTAAATATCTCAGCCTCTGACGCACATAAAAAACATGAAATAAGTTGCATTTAAAAGCTAGAACCTTCATTTTGCATTATAATTTGTTCATACACAATTTTAATTAAATTAACAGCTCAAATCTCAAGAACCTGAATGCAGCGTATATGTCGGTCCAGGACGTAATGGGTTAAGCCAAAAGTGCCCTATTTCTCCCCCAGACCAGCCTTGCACTGTAGCCTTGCACTGTCGATGTCACCCACTGCAGCGCCGATGTCACCAACTGCAGTGTCGATGTCGGCCTCTATTTTTGAGTCGGAGTGACAGAGAAGGCAGGAAGTGAAGTCTGACACTAGTGATGCCAACGCAGCTCAGCAGGTTGATGCCGTCTGTGCAGTGCGTGCATGCGAGCTCCTTATTGATAGCTTTAAATCAAGACTTCTCAGATGCTTTCCCCTAGCTTCACTTATTTATCATTCTTATTTTTATTTTTTATTTTTATGTTTTACCATATGTTTTATCTTAATGTTTTACTTTTTCTTTGACTCTAATTTCTTTCTTTCTTTCTTTCTTGTTTCCTTTCTTTTTGCATTTGTTTTTTGTGAAGCACATTGAGTTGCACCTGTGTATGAAATGCGCTATACAAATAAACTTGCCTTGCCTTGCCTTGCCTTACCTTACCTTGCCTCCTTCAACATCAGCCTATAGCAGATACACTCTTGTCTGATTGGTTGGTCAAACATTCACTTTGTGTTGTAGAAACACTTTCCGAATTCCATATTCCCACCACACCTTCCACTGTAGGTTAGGACACGAGTCATTCTCGGTTAGGACTGATACAGACAACATAACGCACCAATTATAGGCCTTTAGTGAGATTTCCTTCCTCAATTCCATTGTCAGTTCTTTTCCCACCACAGTGTCATTCAACAGCCCAGACAAAGGAAATGTGTCAGTGTGTCACACACACACACACACAAACACACACACACACACACACACACTAAGACCCATTTCCAACTCCGGCGGAGTCTGTGACCTTTTATAGTCAGCCCCGACGCTACAAAAAAAAAGTGTGTCAGCAGCAGAGACAAAGTCGGAACAAAATCGTGCTACCATCGCGTCATCTGAGCAGTCCATTAGGTCTCCTTTCCAGACACATAACACGTTGTCACAAAGACAACCACACCCACTACTTTTCTGTCACTGAAATGTTTTCTCTGACAATTGTGCATGCGTGCATGCTTTCACTCACACTGCTAGACACACGCACAGGCACACGCAATCTCACATACGCACAAACACACTCACATCCAATCAGACACACGCACAAACACACGAGTACACGAACACACACACACACACACACACACACACACACACATGCACACACGCACGCACACACACACACACACACACACACACACACACACACACACATGCACTCACGCACGCACACATACACACACGCGGACACACACCCACACCCACACCCACACACACACACACACACACACACACACACACACACACACACACACACACACACACACACACATACACATCAAAACACACACACACACACACTAGAGGGTGGGAAACGGCACAAGACTGCATACCAGTGTGAGCAGCCTCCCTTCCTAATCACAGAAGATAAACAACCCGGGCTCTCTCTCTCTCTCTCTCTCTCTCTCTCTCTCTCTCTCTCTCTCTCTCTCTCTCTCTCTCTCTCTCTCTCTCTCTCTCTCTCTCTCTCTCTCTCTCTCTCTCTCTCTCTCTCTCCTTACCCCAGTCATATACCCCCCACATGTAACTCTTGTTGCCCACTGGGCTCCAGACAGACAGACAGACAGACAGGGGGAAATGCCCTCTCACTAGTTTCCACAACCCTGGGCTGGGCAAACCCATACAGAACTGTTCTCTCTGATCAACTCTGACCCTGGGTCAGTGTTGGCAATGCCTCGTCTCGCTGGTTGCAACACTCATGACCGCCGGACAAA
>NC_085865.1:9529809-9532309 GCF_034702125.1 Engraulis encrasicolus | reverse complement strand
GTAAGTAGACAAACTGGTTTGCATAGCAGGGCACTGTTGAATAAGAGAGGAAATGTGAGGAGAGGAGCTGAGCGAAAAGGAGAGGAGAGGAGATGAGAGGAGAGGAGAGGAGAGGAGAGGAGAGGAGAGGAGAGGAGAGGAGAGGAGAGGAGAGGAGAGGAGAGGAGAGGAGAGGAGAGGAGAGGAGAGGGGAGGAGAGGAGAGGAGGAGAAGAGAAGAGAACCATTTCCTACTTCTCCGTTTCCCCGGAGATCAATCAGAGCACATTGTTGTGCTGCGATGGTATCTGCCCTCGGGGGACACAGCCAAGGAGGAGAGGAGCGGAGGAGCGTGCAGGAGCGGAGAGGTGGAGAGGAGAGAAGTGGAGTGAAGACGAGTGGGAATGGGGGGTGGAAAATGGACAGGGGTGGCTGGAGTGTGTGGGTGGTTAGTGGGGGGTGGGGGGTGCTGGGTACATTCAAGGGCAAGACCTACGTAGCTATGAGCTTCTCACGGCCTCCTCTGACTTTACATATCCTCCTCCACCCACCACTAACCTACAATATGTATGCACTATGCACCCACCCCCTTCTTCCCTCCTCTTAGTCCCTTCAAGTGCCCTTGAGCCTCACAAACACCCACACCCATGTTGCCCACCAGTGACCTTCAAATGACCTTTGAAGCAAAAACCACACGGTACATTCTTCAGTGTTCATGTATAGTAAAAAAGCCACACTCCCGGATAAGTTTCTTGCAGTTTTAATACTGGGTTAGCATGGCAGGCAGACAGACGTTTCGGCCTAACGGCTGTGATACATGCAAGTGAATTCCACCCGCTTTCAACCTCCTCACTCGCCTCGCGTGGTGACGTAGCATCGTTTCCCGGTCAAATTAGCTTAGCTTAGCAATCACAAACACTGTATGTAAAAATAGAAATGATGAAACAGGAGCGAATATATTGGTCACCTTAACCCAAGTGTCATTTATTTTAAAACCATCTGTGAAAAACGATCGGCAGATTTGACACCATCGAAATCAAAACAGCCTCCATTTTTAATATCCCAGTAGTGCTCGTGACGCACGTGACGTCATGGCGTTGAAAGCTCTCCCATTGGTTAACGCTTCGCGGTGCCGCTACATTTTTCAGCCAAGCTCAACTTTCTCGCCTCGCTCGCCCACCGCCCGCCACCCTCGCTTCCCTACGTCACCACCTCTCGCCTCGCTGCCGCGTCCCAACGGAAAATAATGGAACGCCACGCTTGTACCGCGTTGGAAGCGCCCATGTAAATTGGGCCTAAGCCTTCTTCAGCGTCTTTCCATACTGTCCCTCCACTTCCCCAGTGGCCTTCACCCCCAAACCTCCCCTTTCTTCTCCCCCTCTTCCCACCCACCGCCTCTCGCCTCCTCTCTGCGTCTCCCCCTCCCCCCCTTCTCTCCCTTCTCCCCCCTTCCCATCTTCCCCTCTCCCCCTCTCCCCTCTTCCTTCCACCAGCAGTAGAAGAAGCAGCTGACATGAGGGAGTAGGGGGGAGTGAAGGTTAGTGCCCTGGGCAGTCTGGCCTAAATATGACCATTGTGTTCGTCAGCAACAGAAATTGGCCCTCAAGGGCTACCGTCCAAGGCCGCCACAGACTGGTGCAATGCACTGTGGGGATGTATGTATGCACGCACGCATTCTAACTAGGTCATCTGACTGCATCTCATGTATAAGACAGGCCAGGCCCCCCCCTGTGGCGATCTGATGAGGCCATTCACGTGATTTAAATATAACGTACATCAATGAGGGATGGCTTGTCTCGTTACTGGTCCTTGTTGTACTGTAAAGGACGTTTATGCAACGCTGTGAATATTATTAGTGTCTGTCTATATCCAGAGGGGGAGATCTAGTTTCTGATGCGGCTGGCTAACACGTGATTAGGGGGCGTCAGTGAGTGATGTGTTGTCTTGCTGCTGGTTGTGTTGTGTTGTGTTGTGTTGTGAGGTGTTGTGTTGTGTTGTGTTGTGTTGTGTTGTGTTGTGTTGTGTTGTGTTGTGTTGTGTTGTGTTGTGAGGTGTTGTGTTGTGTTGTGTTGTGTTGGGTTGTATTGTGTTGTGTTGTGTGATATGAGGTGCTGTGTTGTGTTGTGTTGTGTTGTGTTGTGTTGTGTGTTGTGTTGTGTTTCGTTGTGTTGTGTTGTGTTGTGTTGTGTTGTAAGGTACTATGTTGTGTTGTGTTGTGTTGTGTTGTGTTGTGTTGTGTTGTGTTGTGTTGTGTTGTGTTGTGTTGTGTTGTGTTGTGCGTGCGTGTGTGTGTGTGTTTGTGTGCATGCGCGCGCACGCGCGTGTGTGTGTGTTTGTGTGCGTGTGTGCGTGTGCGTGCGTGTGCGTACACGTGTTTCGCTAATTGTGTGTGGTGTGCATCATCATCTCACTCACCTCCAGGGAAGCTGTCCCAGATCTCGAGGCGGGGTTGGTTGGTTGGTGTGTGTGTGTGTGTGTGTGTGTGTGTGTGTGTGTGTGTGTGTGTGTGTGTGTGTGCGTGC
>NC_085865.1:9497309-9499809 GCF_034702125.1 Engraulis encrasicolus | reverse complement strand
TGTTAAGATATGATTTCAAGATTGCAAGGTTTCAACATATTTTTGTCACTGTCAACAAGTGTCATAGAAGTAGTATAGTAAAGAAGAAATGTTGGTAAAGGGATTTCAATGAATAGGCATTCCACTGGCAGACCTGTGCACATTGTGAGACTGCATTACAATAAAAATGTAAGCATAAGCCAAAAAGTGGAAAAAAAAGTCCAACTGGGAAATTCCAACTCCCATTGCCATTGTGACACAGCACTCCACAGCACACAAGTGAAAACTGCACACTGCACACAACAAAATTGCATTTATGCCTCACCCGCGCAAGGGGGCAGCTCTCAATCAATGGCGCCCCAAGGGAGCAGTGAGGCAGGACGGTACCATGCTCAAGGTACCTCAGTCATGGAGATGGATGGGGGAGAGCACTGGTTAATTACTCCCCCCCACCAACCTGGCGGGTCGGGAGTCGAACCGGCAACCTTGGGGGCTACAAGTCTGACGCCCTAACTGCTTACCCATGACTGCCCTACAAAAATCACAATTAGTGAAACAATAAGGCCAGCCGCACATTGGCTCCGACAGCACTGCGGCGCACTTTCGCTTCTGACATAATTCGTGACCCCAAACCCAATTTCACACGAACATAGCATTGAAAGTCAATGGACGGCGCCGACAAAATAAGAACTTGTCTCTAATTGCTATCCGACATCGGCGAATGTCCGCGGACATCGGTGCCAGTGTGCGGGGTTCTATTGAAAACAATGGAATCGAACTTTTGCGGAGCAGTGCGGAGCCTATGTGCGGAAGCCCTAAGGCAGGGCTATTCAATTAGAATTTCATCTGGGCCACATTTCGAAACCAAGAACTGCAGTCGGGCCGCACATTTTCAGACATCACGACCACTGAAATGACACTTAAAATCAGTAGTCCACAAACACATTTTAAACATGTTCCTCTAACCTAAAACTTAACCATATTGAATGTGAATGTATAAGACAAGCAGAAGATTCACAAGCAAATAATGTGTTGTACTGCAGTAACAAAACTGAAATGTATACTGCTTCAGTTGGGGGCCATGCCTGGGCCGCATGTGGACTGCATCTGGGCCACATGTGGCCCTCGGGCCTCCAATTGAATAGCCCTGCCCTAAGCCTATAGGGAGCTATAACGGAGTGCAGACAGACGCTCTCATTCCTTCCTTTCTCTCTCTGCATTTCTTCTTCTTCCTGCACCTGCAGTCTGACTAAAGGACGGATATGAACGCATTCATTCACACATTCATTCATTCTTTCTTTCTTTCTTTCTTTCTTTCTTTCTTTCTTTCTTTCTTTCCTTCTCTTTCCTGCTTTCTTTCTTTCTTTTTTCAGTCTTCCTCTTCGTCTCTCCATCCCAGTAAAAGGTTACTGTCACTCTTACCCCGTGTGTGTGTGTGTGTGTGTGTGTGTGTGTGTGTGTGTGTGTGTGTGTGTGTGTGTGTGTGTGTGTGTGTGTGTGTGTGTGTGTGTGTGTGTGTGTGTTCCGCTGACTTTGTAAACACGGCACTGTTATAGCTCACCCTGTGCACAGGCTGCGTGTGCGCACGCACACACACACATACACACACAAACATACACACATACACACATACACATTGACAAACGCACACACACACACACACACACACACACACACACACACACACACACACACACACACACACACACACACACACACACACACACACACACACACACACACACACACACACACACACACACACACACACACACATTGACATACACACACAAACACACATACCCAAACACACACAGAATCACACACACATATGCACACACAATCACACACACACACACATACACAGAATCACACACATACACAAACACACACATTGACAAACACACACAGAGTCATCGCTGCTTGATTGCGTTGCACTTGTCGTGGAGCGTGTGACCAAATCCCCACTGTGAGGCAAGGTCAGAGCACAGCCTAGTTAGCGCCCGCACCGCTAACGCTAACGCAAACGCTAGCGCAAACGCACTGCACGCCTTCTGCTTTTGGCTTTAGTTTGGGAGAGCACACAGGGCCAAGAACAATATGGTCTGTGTGTTGTGTGCACGGGTGTGTGTACTTCTGTGTGTGGTGTGTGTGTGTCTTGCTGGGTGTGAAGCGTGTGCGTGTGTTCGTGTGCGTGTGTGTGTGTGGTGTGTGTGTGTGTGTCTGTGTCTGTGTGTGTGTGTGTGTGAGTGTGTGTGTGTGTGTGTGTGTGTGTGTGTGTGTGTGTGTGTGTGTGTGTGTGTGTGTGTGTGTGTGTGTGTGTGTGTGTGTGTGTGTGTGTGTGTTTCTGTGTGTGTGTGTGTGTGTGTGTGTGTGTGTTGTGTGTGTGTGTGTGTGTGTCTGTGTGTGTGTGTGTGTGTGTGTGTGTGTGTGTGTGTGTGTGTGTCTTGCTGGGTGTGAAGAGTGCAGTCTGTCAGCCACAGGCTCGTCCCCTCACAGCCCAAGATGGAGAGCATCAATC
>NC_085865.1:9489809-9492309 GCF_034702125.1 Engraulis encrasicolus | reverse complement strand
AGTTCTTAACTGGGTGCTGAATACCACAAAAAAACTTAATTGAATGAATGAAACGAAGGACAGCACTCTTCAGATTTCTTCTTTGTTTATTCTCCCACGGGGCAAATAAACAAAGAACAAATCTGAAGAGTGCTGTCCTTCGTTTCATAGATGTTTCATAACACACAAATACAAAATTTACAAACACAACGTACAGGCCAAGCTACATAGTTCAACCCACGAAGACACAGAGCAGACAATAAATCCAAAATGACACGCTGCAACACAACACCGTGTAGAGATCACGGATGTTAATTACTGCCCTGACATCCTGTGTCTCCAGGATACATCCTAAAGGTTCACTACAACCCACCCCCCCCACCACTAGCCCCGAGAGAATGGACTGTTTTATTGTTTTTCCTTCATCTTCAGACAAAGGCTTACAGGAAAAGGCCTTGACCTTCTTGTCAAAGAAATTAATCTGGCTGGGCAGGCTGGCTGGCTGGGGTGTGTGTGTGTGTGTGTGTGTGTGTGTGTGTGTGTGTGTGTGTGTGTGTGTGTGTGTGTGTGTGTGTGTGTGTGTGTGTGTGTGTGTGTGTGTGTGTGTGTGTGTGTGTGTGTGTGTGTGTGTGTGACGTGGTATCGTGAAGAGGAGGGATGCTTCCTCACCAATCATAGACAGCTAACTAGCCAGTCAGCAACCTACAGTATGCCCCAGTAGATAGATAGCACTAAAAACTGATTTAAGTGATTACACCTTAATCAACACCCTAATCACTTTACATTTTGACCTGGCCTAATTGTAAGGTTCGCAAGCAGAATTTTGGTCGCATTCTCAACAACAAAAAAATTCCGTGAACCCCCTAAAAATCTCTGGTGTAACCCCAGGGGAGTTTGTCTGATGAAGGGCATGCTGCCCGAAACGTCACATTAAAAAAGAGCAACGGGAGCTCTTTCAGTTTTTCATGGTATTTTTGCTGGTCCTGCTCCCAATCTTTTTGAGACGGATGTGCGTGTTTTTCTCTCTTTAACTACTGTACCCCCAGAAGGTGCCCGCACCCCAGGTTAAGAACCACTGCTCTACGGTAGTCAACACCCTGTGAAAGGCATCAGAGCAGGTGAAAATAGACTGCGTGCACGAGTGACACGCGTGCGGAGGAGGAGGTGCAATCCAACGGGGAAATCAGAATATAAAAGCAGTGAATCTAATTCTCGCTGACCTTCTCAACACTGCTGCTGCTGCAATGCCGCTGCAATGTTTCAATCCACCACCGTCTCCAGGGGGAAAGGCACCGCGGCTGTCAAAACCAACCCTCCCACTAGCACTAATACATTCAGTAGAGTACAGTACAGGCCTCCCTCCATCAGTCAGTCAGTCAGTCAGTCAGAAACAGTGGTGTAGTGGGGATTTTTAAAGTGGGGGTACGCGATTTTTAATGTCATCAAATAATTAGGCAACTTATCATGTCAAACCTGCCAACTGTGCTTAATCTAACGTCATTGCTTCTCCGTTTTCATCTGTTTGGTCCATCACCTGCAATACTGCTACGTGCTAATTCCTTTCTGTATTCAAACATGGGCAAGAGATTTTGTAAAAAATCTCACTTCAGGAGAAGTGGGTGGACTGCGTACCCCCGTGTACTGCGCCCACTACACCCCTGGTCAGAAACGCTCACGCAAGGGAAGGAGAGAGGCAAGCAAAACCACCTGCCTGCAACCATCCAACAACCATCTCACTGCACGCCGGGAGAGAGAGAGGGCGGGAGACCTACTGAAACCATCTTGGAATCATCCCACTACAACCCAGGGGAGACGCCAACCTGACAACATCCATCTGACAACCATTTCAAAACCATCCCACCGCAGGTAGTGATAGATGGGTAACATTCACAAGCGAACATGCCTACAACCATGTCACAACCTTTTCACAACCATCTCACTGCTGCTTGTGATAGACAGGTACCATTCAAAGAGAGCAGACAAGACAAGACTGCCTCCAAACCTGCCTACAACCATTTCACAATCTTCTCACAACCATCTCGCTGTATTGATAGACGGGTAACATTTACATGGTGCAGACAAAGACCTGCCATCTCACACCAAATCACAACTAAATATATACGTACAGTATAGGTAACACTCACCTGCCTACAACCATTTGAAAACCATTTAAAACCACATCACAACCATGTAAGCCATTGACAGACATTCAATATTCAGGCAAACCAGCCTACAACCCTCTCACAACTAATTTTCAACCCTCTCCTAAGCATCTCATAGCAGTTAGTGACAGACAGGCAACATTTCTGTATGGCAGCTCTGCTAGCAAACCTCCGTTGAGGTTTTCTGGAGTTATAAACAATGTTGTTATTCTAATTTATAACCTGGAACACTGCTTTTATCAGCGTTTACATCTATGAACATAATCACCCTGCCAACCCCTGGCATAATCGCTGTAAGACATTTCACGGGCGTATGGGTTTTGGGGGGCTGTACAGAGTTTTATGAAAATAAACTTGAA
>NC_085865.1:9434809-9457309 GCF_034702125.1 Engraulis encrasicolus | reverse complement strand
TAACTGTTCTCGAAAACAGCTAATGACTTGTGCCGGCCGACAGTGTTGCCAGATGTGTCTGACCAAATCCCGCCCGAAAGCTTCTCAAAAAAACGTCAAAATGCGCTAAATTCCGCCCAAATTCAATCATTTACATTGACTTATAAGGGCCCAAAACGGCTGAAAAAAAAACGCCAAATGGCCAATTTTCCTGTTTTTACCCGCAGACGCTCATCCCAAGTAGCCCAATTGGGCACGCACCCGCCTGATCTGGCAACACTGCCGGCTGAGCTCACAGAGTAGGACTGTTCTGCTTCAGGAGGGATTCTCAGCATACTTGAGTAGCCTACCTCTCACACAACTATACAGAGAGAAGGGAGAGAGGGACGGAGAGAGAGAGAGAGAGAGAGAGAGAGAGAGAGAGGGGAGAGAGAGAGAGAGAGACAGACAGGGAGAGGGGGGGGGAGCGGCAGAGAGAGGGAGAGAGAGAGAGAGAGAGAGAGAGAGCATTTCAGCATACTTGAGTACCTCTCACACAACTATACAGAGGCAGGCAGGGAGAGAGAGAGAGAGAGAGAGAGAGAGAGAGAGAGAAGGGAGACTGAGGGAAAGCGAGGGAATGAGGAATGAGGGAAAGAAATAGAGAGAAGAAGAGCGAGAGACAGAATGAAAGGGGAGAGGGGGAAAGGGAGAGAGAGAGAGAGAGAGAGAGAGCGTGAAACAGAGAGAAAGAAGGAGAGTAACAGACAGGGACAAATACAGACAGAGAGAGAGAGAGAGAGAGAAAGAGAGAGAAAGAGAGAGAGAGAGAAAGAGAGAGAGCCCACACACATTCACTTATTACACATTCATTCAGTGTTTCAGTCTGTCACATTGAAACTCCATTATCCTCGCTTAAGTTCTCCACCAAATAGGTCTGGAGACACAGTAGTCGTAGCCATTCCATTCTAAGGTCTTACTATCTCACTCTCCATCTCTCTCTCACACTAATTCTCTCCACCTCTCTATCTCCTCCCTCTATCCATCTTAATCTCTCTCCTGCTCTGTCTCTCTCTCTCTCTATCCATCTCCCTCTCTCTCTGTCTCTCGTTCCTATTGTTTTGAGGTTGTTTTTTTTTTCCCCCGTCTTGGCAGACTCTTAGAGACAACCTCGACCGCAGTTTTCACACAAAGCTTCAAAGGGGATCTAACAATCATTATAAAATCCATAAAGCTGTTTTTACTGCTTTTCCCCTTTGTGTTTGGTCAGCATGTAGACTCCCATCAATGATTCATATCTGTCAGAGGGATATCATAGTAGCACAGGGGGTAATGCTCGGAGATGCACACACACACACACTCACACACACTCACACTCACACACACACACTCAAATTCACATGCACGCACGCACACTCACACACTCACACACACACACACACACACACACACACGAGCGCGCGCGCACACACACACACACACACACACACACACACACACACACACACACACACACACACACACACACACACACACACACACACACACACACACACACACACACACACACACACACAGGCCTCCAGTCACACACCTTTTGCACCACACCGGGCTGAGAAAGCTACTCTCTTTTTGATGGACTGCTACATATTGATACACGGACAAATGTGCAGGTTTTGCAGTACAGGCACCAGTCTAAAAACAACAGTGGATAAGTCCTGTATACTCTGAATATCGTTTATTCCTTGGATTGAAAAGCTGTGTCTACACAATCTTGAGCATTTGTACTTGGACTGCCATCCTACTATGTTTGAACAGAGTAAACATGACTTGGACCGTAAAAGCAGTGTTTGAAAATTGGTGACTGTGACTTGGACTCTGAAGGACTGTTTGACATAGTGAATATACAATACGCATGTTGGACTTCACTGACTACAGTGTGTTTGGGAAAAGGTGAGTATGCCCTTACAATACGATACTGCTGCGCAGCTGTGCATATAACTTGAATATGCCTGAACTGCCAGACGAGTATGTCTGAAAACAGGGGATATGCCTGGGACTATCAGCCCAGACGACTCTGTCTGTCTGACTTCAGTGAATGTGCCCGAAACTGTCAGACCGATTCTGTGTCTGGCTGAAAAGTATGTCATCTCTGCCAACAGGGATGCCTTCTGCAACTCCTCCACGGATGGAAGGGAGCGTAGGATGGCTACTCGCGTTCCGTATACACTCACCGTACGCCTGCAGCCCACAGCCACACACTTGTATCAGGTGACATCGCCAGATCGGACTGATGTTGGCTAAACATCAGAGGCGCATCTTGCCACCAGGCAAGGCAGACATCCACTTGGGGCCCCCAAGGCCCTAGATAGTGAATAACAGCCCACACTTTACCACAGTAGTGATGATTTTGGTTCAAATGTTCATTCTTTTGCGATTTCGCTTGGGGCCCCTAGAATCGCCTCTGCTAAACATGAGACTTATTGAGCAACAGACTTGTCCTCCTCAGCCTTCTCGTTTTTTTTCTTGTTCTCTTGGCAGGAACCTCTTTCACAGAAAAAAACCCCAAACAATCAGAACACGGTCCACAATGTTCCTCAATGTCTGGGACCTCTTTCTCAGGCAAAAAAAACCCCCAACAACAACAGAAAAAGCCAAACACAGCTCGTATTATTTCTCAATGGCAGAGTCTGCTTGAGCCGACCAAAACACAGTTCACATTATTTCACAATGGGGCTGGGACTTCTTTACCAGAGCGAAACACAGTTCTGCATTATTTCACAATGGCTAGCTCTGTCTAGTGACTTTAACTGGGATTACTTAGTCCTGAGTAGTGCTGGTGAGTCATCACAGCGGTCTCGTTCTAGTAGCTCCTGTCTGGTTTCCGTGGACGACGACAGAGCAGGGGATAAACACAAGCCAAACAATCTGTCATTCAGAATCCACTTAAGGAACCTTATCTATTGATGTAGTCTAAGTCTCTAACGCATACAGGCTTGCCACACACACACACACACACACACACACACACACATACAGGCCTGACACGTCTAAACAAACATGTCAGCCATCACATGGTCATCAAAGAGTAGCGAGGTAGGGTAGGGTAGGGTCGGGTAGGGTAGGGTAGGGTAGGGTAGGGTAGGGTAGGGAAGGGTAGGGAAGGGTAGGGTAGGGTCGGGAAGGGTAGGGAAGGGTAGGGTAGGGTAGGGTAGGGTAGGGTAGGGTCGGGTAGGGTAGGGTAGGGT
Organism: Engraulis encrasicolus; assembly: GCF_034702125.1. Taxonomy (NCBI): domain Eukaryota; kingdom Metazoa; phylum Chordata; class Actinopteri; order Clupeiformes; family Engraulidae; genus Engraulis; species Engraulis encrasicolus. Next base: position 9,454,103 of record NC_085865.1, on the reverse strand, counting down.
AGGGTAGGCCCAGGCAACACTAACGTGTCCACATTGAGTGGCCTGCCTGCCTGCCTGCCTGCCTGCCTGCCTGCCTGCCTGCCTGCCTGCCTGCCTGCCTGCCTGCCTGCCTGCCTGCCTGCCTGCCTGCCTGCCTGCCTGCCTGCCTGCGACTTAATATCTGAACCGGTTGAATGTCTCATGGCCGTTTTTTTGGCAGACCGCTTGACTGACTCGTCCGTGTGTTAAGGGGCTACGAATCATGAGTGTTCCATTTGTGGCTGATTAAATTTGGAGCAGTATGTGTGTGTGTGTGTGTGTGTGTGTGCTGAGAGACCCACGACGCGGCTTCCCTCCCCCTCCTCCCCTCCTCTCATTCTATCGTTCTTTCTGTCTGTCTATCTGATAAGAAAGCCATTTCAACCATCAACGGTTTCCATTATGCTAAGAGATGTTAAACTGCCTATCTTTCTACTCCGAAAAGGGGAGATTATAAACATCAGATACCATATCACGGCTGCTAATGTCAGCAAAATCCACACACACGACAAGTCAAAAGTTCTCAGGCAAGTAAAAAATAGCGTCACTGCGTACGCATACAAGGTGTATGTAGGCCTACTCTATGTGTGTGAATAAAGAGGAATGGTATTTAAACACAAACTCGTAGGTTTGTTGAGTCTGCTGAAAAATGACAAAAATGAATTACAGGCTCGTTGTATCAAAAACACAAACAAATCTGAGGGTGTTGTTTGTTTGCTAGCAGCTTGGTGACCCTGTTTATGGAAGAGGAAAAAACAGTGGCGGTGAGAAACACATGTAATCAGTCACAGTCCACGGACTTGATTGTGTTTCACAGACGTCGCTTCAGGTTAGCAGTTTAGCACACCTTGTAATGCTCTGGTTTATAGTCCGTGACCAGCCGAAATGGGCATCGTGCTTGGCTCGCCTCCAAGCATAGCTGAGGTGTGTGTGTGTGTGTGTGTGAATGTGTTTTTCTGTTACTGAGCGCCGTGCAATACGAGAGCCTAGATATGCCACTACAGCAACAGACATGCTCCGGGTCATTTGGGAACATCGTCGGGGTCCCCTCCCGTGGAAGAATGGGCACCCAGGGACACAGACAGAAACCTTCAATTGGATGGGCACGGTCGGAGCGGGAAATAAACGGAGGGCCTCACCCCAAAACAAATAGGGTCTTTTATTTTTTATTGCAAATCGAATAGAATAAAGTACATGGAGTGTATAATAAAGGCTTCTGATAGGATGGGTCTGATTCAGTGTAGCTTCAAACGGGCCATTATGTGTCCACACACAGACCAGGCAGCACAAGGCTGGTCCAAACCAAGCACGACAAAACTGGGCCGCGCCAGCCCAATTAGGAGACTGTTTGGTATTTTACGACAAAGGTCAGTTAAACATATAGCCGACTCTAATAAATACTGCAATTCATCACTGAGCCAAACGGGCTAAAGGAGCCAGCTAAGAGCCATAGACCATTGCCTAATGTTAGACAGCAGAGAGACTATTGTGTAATGTGTTTAACATTGTCTAATGTGTGACTATTGTTTATACAGCTTGCAGCTTGGGTAATCGTGTTTCAACAGCGTAAACACTAAGAAACAAAAGCGCAGCCAACGGGAGTAAGCACTCCTTTCCTCTCCTCTACACTCCACTCCTCATGTCCGTACAGTTCCATCACATTTGCCCAGGAATGAGCCATCGTCGACTGACGAGACGCGCAGAAAGAGTGAGCAGGAACTGGCACAGAGAAATGTCTCAAGGAAAAAAAAAGAAGTATAATAATGAAACTAGAACCACTAAGCTAATGCCAGAGGCGGAGAGAGAGAGAGAGAGAGAGAGAGAGAGAGAGAGAGAGAGAGAGAGAGAGAGAGAGAGAGAGAGAGAGAGAGAGAGAGAGAGAGAGAGAGAGAGAAAGAGAGAGAGAGAGAGAGAGACTCGCCAAACTCAACGTGTCGTATTTTACGCGCCGCTAGGTGGCGCATTTTCCCATAGATTCCACCAAGAGACGGCGCTTTCACTCACTTGCATTCCCTGTCCTCGAGATCAAAATGTGGGTTGAAATTGATTAGAATCCGCTGGTTGGGTTCCGGAGCCGTGATCACCCAGAAGCATTTCTGCGACGGGAAGTAAGCCATAGGGTATCCGGGCGACGTAAGGTAATCAGCCGACGTGATCCTGATGTCATTCCCGCATCTGTCTTCTGTAATAACGACAACAATACAGACAGATTAAACGTATTACCCTAATAAAGTAATTACAGGGCGCTGTTGTGATGGTGAGCCCGCCTAATACAAACATGCCGAGGGATCATAGGTAAGTCGCCGCGACATTCGTGTTTCCCTTTTGTTTGTTTGGAATCTACCCCAATGTAAGACAAGCTCATGCAACACATTTTCGCGGGGACATGTCATCTTGGGTCTCTTTGCACAGGGCCCTGCTTGCCAATCTGCCAAAAACTATTTGCAACAACCTGGAAATCACCTCAAGAAAGACCATACAAGACTAAAAATAGTTCGGGACTTTTCGACTAAATAAATAATTCAAAAACTTATCTTGAAAAGCTATTTGCCTCAATTGTGTTCATTTCACCATGTTGCTATTAAGTTGAAATTAGTTCCAGTGACTAAACCCCAAAGAGCCTATGGCCCACAGAAAAGCACTGTTCCAATTCTAATGTATATAGTGCAATGTAGCCTACATACTATAAAGTGTAAGGCTTCGACATCCACTTACTGATAATGGAATTTAACTAATCAAGAGTTCAATTATCTCTCCTCACCTTTGAATTGTCAGCCTGCGTCTCGCTAATGTACTTTGTATGGTGACGGAAAACGGCTAGTTTTGCCACATTTTCTGACAATTGGAAGTGTCAGAATTATTGTATGCGTACATAGATCTTTTACTGTTGATTTGAAAGTGAGAAGGCCTAAAGTTGACTAATCTGCAACACTCGTAAAACATGTCCTTTTAGGTTTTAGCTATTCACAGTCTTTCAATGGACAGATAGAGTATATCAGATTTAGGAACACTTCTGAATTCGCAAAAGAAAATGTAGACAGACCCCATTTGCACATGTAAGCTACGTGCATGAGTTAGTGGAGTGCATGGCCTTTGCGTAAAGCAAGACCCGATATCCAGAGGACTGCTCCCACAGAAGGGATACGATTTTGAATTGTGCATATATCGCTATTGTGGACAGCAAGTTTCCGCCTAAAACACTGAATATGTAAGGGAAATGGGCAAATTCTGAATAAGAATATAATAGGGGTTTATGTCTTACAGTATAGTGGGCCTATACACACAATATCATTGTCTTTCTAGAGCTTGAGAGTCGATCCGCTTTCGAGAGGACCACCTCAAGACACACCACGAGAAATCTGATTCAGATACAAGCATAAAGCCTTTATTTGTAAAACAGAGGCTATGCACGTTCATGTATCAGAGACTTTTACGGTATGTATTTCAACCACCCTCCTCCTAGTATAAAAAGAGAGAATAGCAGAAGGAATTCACTTATGGGGATGTCTGGGGCGCCCATACAGGAAAATATCAGCAGGTGAGTGGAACAATTTCTGCGCCGGTGACAGGACGTCTGCCTGCCCAAAATACACAGTGAATAGATAATATATTAGCTATCACTTACCATTTTTATGAGCCGTGGCGACAAAGATTCCAGTTAATAGGGTCAACACTAATCCACAATGCATCCTTCTTGCCAGGTCTGTAATGTTCCAGTAACAACAAAACAGGGAAAAAATACAAAATCCTCTTTGGATCGATATAATCCTCTGTGCGCACCGTTGGTTAAACGAATAAAAAGGAAACAAAATAATAGTAATGGAAAATATGATTGCGTTGAAGAAACTGGTCTTTTCTGTATTTTAGGTTGTCTGCATCCTGTCCCTTAGTTCTGGTTTCCCCTCTCCTTTTCCAGCCGTGTTCCTCTCTCAAACACTGGCCTTGCCATTTCCTTGAAGAGAAGTCGAGCCCGGTAAAAGAACAAAATATGAAGAACGCTCCAATTGCTGCTCCAACTCCGTTTTCTGAAAAGATGACCAAACACGTGTAATCCTTCGCTGTTTGGAGAAGAGGGAGAGAGCTTGAGAATACAATAAGCAACGTTTTCTTTGAGTAGAGCGGTGGAGATAAGCGAAACACCCCTCGCGCTGTAACCCGGGCGTTCTGCTCAACCTCAAGTCTGACAAGACACGAGCTAGTAAGACAAACATCTGGCGACGGGCATTGCCATAACAGTGTCTAAAGCGAGGGATACACCCCCTAAATTGCAACCGCTTTCTTCTCTTTTTTTCAGTGCGGGTCGCTCCAGCAGGCTGCCGACTCCCGGGTCTCACAGGGCTCTCTGATTGGTTTGATTACAGCAAGACGAAGACCAACCTATGAAGCCCCCTCCCGCTCCCTTTAAAAGGGGAAGAAAGGTCTGCCCGTTTTCAAGCGAGCCCACTCCGAGCTATTCACGCACAGGAAAATACCTCCTCGGTCCTCGCATTGACCAACTTCCCTCCTCGCCCTTTCTGCCTCACCAGAATGAGAAACCGGAGCCGTGCACATGAAACTTAACGGCGGAACAAGCGCGGGCGCACACAGACACACGAGCATACACATCAATGTTAATCTGGTGATAAAAAAGAGCCCCGGCTGCTCGATAGATAGTTCGCCTTGTCTTCTTTTTACCACAGTTAACTTCATTTACTGTCTAACGGAGTTCCTATGATCAGGTCAAAGACACAGCCAGGGAGATTCGATCCTTGCCTATTTTCTCCCTTTGATGCTGTGAGAAATTGTCCTCGAGAGCTTGGCTTCCTGCTTTGTGTCGAGCGCCACAGGCAAATCATGTAATCGTTAGCGAATTCATTGAAAGAAAAGGGGCACATGTACGTTTTAATGTGCCCAGTGCGTAATCAGTCCCGATACGCGTCAAACAAGTATTTGAAATAATTTAGAAAACACCTCCAACTGCATCGTTTATTCGGCTGCGATCTCTGTCAGAAGATGTGTGGCTCAGGTCCTGACAGAGGGAGGCATCTTTGCCCTGTGTTTCCGCGTCTCCACAAAACCCAAACTGTCAGGGAAGGGGAGGAAGGGTGCCTGCCAGTATAGACGTATAGCCCACGTTCATGGTCGGTTCGATAACTTCTCAGATAAATCTGGTAAGGGTGATTATGGTAGACAACAGGTTAACGAAATTGGCTATAAGGAGAATATAGGGATAGGCTGAAAACTCTCCCGTGCATTTCACTTCACCAAATAGCCGGTGGGTCAGAGAGAGAAAATGTGAATCCCGTGAAGTGTTGCATTTACAACTGAGGCTGCTTTGTAAAACAAAAAAGGGCATTCAAATGCCGTTGTGATTCGATAAATAGAAACGCATTCAAATGTACTGAGACCCAGTGCAAAGGGGGCTACTTCACTGCGGAGCAAAAGTAACAGTTTCCCGTTGTACGTTTCGACTGCTGGTTGGGATGTAAATACAAACCAATGACAGTTGCCCTGTCCGCAACCAGTGGACTCGGTATCGCATAGCTTAGACAAGACGATTTTTACCTAGACCACAATGCATAAAGAAGCCAACATGCCATGGGAATGCATAACGCCCAAGACCCCGCAAGAGACTGCGGAGCTCTTGGTGAACGGGTTGATATTTTATTTAATTTTACGAAACTCCAAACTCGCATAATTTTAATCAACAACTATACGCACAGTAGAAACGACGGGTCTATTGCCTTGTACAACGATATCGTGTATGCAGTATTTCGAACTTAAGAAGAGCAGACATTCGCGGGCAGAGAGTAGGAAGCTGAGCTGAACCCTGAGGGAGGGATGGCAGGGAGAAGCACCCCAGCCCTTTGCGCGCAACGCAAAAAAAAATAAAAAAAATCGTTTTGCTTTGCAATCGTTTTGCTTTCTCTGTATTCCTCCCCAATGATGCAGGCATTGCAACCCAAACATACTATATAGCCAATATCTTTGAAAATTGGTGGGTTTCTTCGTTCAACACTCAATGTACTGAAGTCAAGAGATGGGAGATTTGTCAAACGGCCATCCATCTAGCCACGGGCGACTGGCTATACCGTGTGCGACTGTACCCCCTGTCCCCCGCTCCCCCGGACAATTTACTGTAGCCCATCGGTCTCGCTACAGTGGAATGGAGGTGGGCTGCAGGCAGGCTGACACACAGGCTCCTGTTGGGACACTCATTCTTGAGTCTACACGACCGGCTACGAGGTAAAATAACAAAAGGCAGTGCACATTTCAAACACTTTACGCACGCCAATAGGAATCATTGTCATTTTTTTGCACCGTGTGACATATTCCGAACGTGACCACATGGCTTACCAGACCCACATTAGAGTGTGTGAATCTGTGTAAGGTGAGTGGCGGAGTTCCGTTGTGGGGTGGATATTGAGTGGTATCACAAAACACATATATATTGGAACTATCTAACTGGGGGGGGGGATAAAGGGTCTGTTGTCCCGGGCAAAGGTGGGGTCCAGAATTAGTTCCTCATTACCATGGGTGCCGCTAGGGGGAGGGAAGTGATACAGATTCTAAGGGCCCAAGCACTGACAGCACTGAAAATGGCCCTTAAGGGTGCCCAAAATTCAAATTTTTCATGGGGCCCAAAATTTCTGGCAGCGCCCCTGCTCATTACATTATATGTATTGATGCGAGGGGCCTTTCCTACAATTTTGTCCTGGGCCCGGCCAAAGCTGTCAGCGGCCCTGCTATCGAACAATGAGTTGGCTTTGCTCATACATAACAGTAGCCTATAGGCCTGCACAGTAGGCTACAATTCGTAGAGTATAATCATCAGCTATACTGCCCTACAAAGCAAAAAGGCAGTAACTGCATTGCTATTTAAAATGACTAACTATAACTTTAATGCCATATATATCAAAGTCTACAGATAAATACAATGATTGATTTGGAAAAAAGGTGGTAATATAAAGTAAGAAAACTGTCACATTTCAGCAATATCCCAAAAACCACTTATACTGGATTGCAGCATCAAGTCAACTGACTCAGTTTTGAGCTCTGCGCAGTTACTGCCTTTTTGCTTTGTAGAGCATAGGCATATGCTAATTACATGGGACCAAGGGGGACAAAACACCTTGTTGATATTTCTAGACTAGAGTATCGACTGCTTTGCCGTCAACCACAGTGTTTGCGTTATGTAGCTAAACCTTATCAGCGACAAAATAAATATTTTGATGGTGATACTTTCACCCATTCTTCCTTTACTGTGTGTGTGTGTGTGTGTGTGTGTGTGTGTGTGTGTGTGTGTGTGTGTGTGCGTGTGTGTGTGTGTGTGTGCGTGCGTGTGTGCGTGTGTGTGTGCGTGCGTGCGTGCGTGTGTGTGTGTGTGTGTGTGTGTGTGTGTGTGGGCTGTACCTGCACTGACAGTGACTAAGAGTGAATGAAAATGTAACCGCATTAAAGTGGATCCTCATATAGCCAACCACTACCACTGACCGCATTATATGGAAGGCTAGAGAACCTGTTTACAGTATTATTGCATTCTGCTGCGTATAGCCTTCTATATACATCAGGCAGAAATGACTTATAATTTCGTTTTCTACTGCTTGAACTATTATTCATGACACACTTTCCCAACAATATTATTGCTGTGAAACTTTTTTTTGTATTATTATTCAACACTTACACGCTATGCGCCAATGCATCACTGATATTTGTCAACATCTGTTTACAGTTGAAAACGAATAACATTGCTCATATTTTCCTCGACGTCACAGTTATCACTAAATCTGCAATGCTGCTCTACAAAGGCAAAGTGCAGTAACTACAATTTTTTGTCAAAATTGAGTTTAGACTGCAAATGGTCTTCATAACACCTCTTTTATCTTGTAACAAACCCTTATGGTCCAAATGTGTCCCGTTTTAGAGATATTGCTCTGTCAAATTTGCAGTAACGCTTTACTTCAGGGTACAGTAATTACTGTATACTTTCAGGGTAACAACAGGGTAACAGAGAGAAGTTACATGGTATCCAACAGAAAAAGGGGATAATAAAGTAAATACCATGTAATGCACATATTTCAAGAATTACTATGAAACTACTGCCTATTTTCTAACCATCTAATCATCGAACTTCTCTCTGTTACCCTGTTGTTACCCCATTAATGATATTTACTTTGTAATTACCCCCTTACCCTTTAGATACTATGTAACTTCTCTCCGTTACCCTGTTGTTACACAGTAATTACATATGGTAACTGTATCGTAAAGTAAAGCGTTACCCAAATTTGCAGTAACTACAACATCCATACTAATACCAAGGCTTTGAAGGCATTTTCTCAGTTTCAGTGTTGCCGTATACATGGGTTCTCAGTGTTTATCAACACAATGTTATGAGGAGGGCAAGACAATGGCAGCCAACCATGTGAGCTAATTTTTTGACCGACCAACCGTCAGAGGTTGCGTTGTGCGCAGCTAGGTTAGTCAGGTTATAAACAAAATTTAGAACCCATGTATACTGCACTTTGCCTTTGTAGGGCAGAATGGGTATGGTGTTGCATGGGTTAAAACAAAGTCTGCTCATCCCCCATTGGAAATGGCTTGGTGTGAAACAAAGTGTGCTCATCCCCCATTGAAAATGGCTTGGTGTGAAAGTATGCGAGCGTGAAGGAGCACATTAATGCCAGTTGTTGCAGAACTGTGTCACTGCACTGAACAAAACAGCCGTCATATTGTCCAGTCAGTGGGGCACCATTGGGGGCTGCCCCCTTTGCACGGACGGGTGAGGCATAAATGCAATTTCGTTGTGTGTAATGTGCCCTTGTGTGCCGTGGAGTGCTGTCACAATGACGATAGGAGTTGGAGTTTCCCAGGTGGGCTTTTTATCCATAATTTCATTTTATTTATTTATTGTATATCTGTATTTTATAAAGATAGCCTACATTTTAAAAAATCGTGGCGTGTATCGAACTGTAGGTCAAAAATTGTGATACGAACCAAATCTTGAGTTGAGTGTATCGTTACAGCCCTAATACACGTATATACAGTACGTAGGCCTCTGTTGGCATAGAAGCACAGATCTACTATACATGTGATCTCACTCACTCTCACTCTCTCAGGGCAAGAAATATAAAAATGTGACACGTTGCTGGGGCTACTGTATACCGCAGAGACGCATGGCTGTGTTCTAGTGGTGTGGATCGGCACTGCCCTCAGGATCCGATTCGATCACGATTCGGGAGGTAGCGATTCGAATCGATTCTATGCGATCCGATCCGATTCAATTCTACAATGCATTTGCATACAATTGCAAAGCAAAGCAAATGCTTAATCAGTCATGATGAGGCAATACAAGTAGTCAGATACTGAGCAACAATTTATTGGTTGCTTTCTGTATCAGTCTGTATCAGTCTTTGAAGTGCTTTTATTTAATTTCACATTCATTTGGTCCCAAAATATCCATGGAAGTTGTTGAAACTTAAAAAAGTTGCCGGATCGATTCTGGAACTTGCTGGATCGATTCTGGATCGTCCATGCCCCGCATTGGATTGCATCGCCAAATCGATCATTGTTGACTCCGCAAGCTGTGTCCTCCCTTCGATGGGTAATAAGGCCTGGGACTGCTGGGTTTCACACCTGTCACCGGGTCTCTCGGTGCACTCCACGATGCAGGGTACACCTGGGTCCTCAAAAATAAAATTATGCTGCTGCATCACTCTTGGTATCAGAGAAACTAGATATTAACAGGACAGGGGACTCTGTCCTCTGACTATGACCCCCCCCCCCTCCTCCGGCTTCCCTGCCAGAGTGCTTTAGTAGATGTCCGTGTTAGGATGTCCTCCTTAGGCCATATCCTGTGACTCAACAGGGTTAATGCTGGAAATGTATGACAAGTAGTCTAATCACGACAGCACTCCCTGGGAAGTCACCATATACGGCAAGGCCACAGGAAGAATCGAAATGCTGATGTCACTGACAATAACAGCACAAACGAACACAGGTAACATAGGCCCAAGGCAGGGGTTAACAACCTTTTTCAACTTGGGGCCCACACGAAATTGTCAAAAATGTTTGGGGCCCACCTCTGACCGAATTAAGAATAAAACTCAAATACATCAACAGCAACACACACCAAAATATGATTCTTATTTTCAGAAAATGATTTCAAGGCCCACTTGGAATACCTTCAGGGCCCACCAGTGGGCCGCTCCGGCCCATAGTTTAAGAATCAATGGCCTAAGGACTAAAGCACATCCTACACACTGGACAGTCCCATGTGCTATACTTAAAGAGGTGTGAAAACAAGTCGTCTAGTAACCTTCAAATATGACAGTGTGTCAGTGTGTAGCTTGCAATGCACACAAACTCTGTTTCAGTTTGAGTGCGTGACTTGAAGGGAAATGCCAGTACTTCTGTGAATTTAAGGGGAACACCAGTTCAAAATGTTATGCATTTGATTTCACTTCCACTTTTGGCCACATGGCGTGCCCCTTTTGGGAAGCATCATCCATATAGTATTCCAGTGAATGCCCTGGGACAGGACATTGTGTCACTCTTCTGACAAAATCCTGAGTCTGAGTTCCACATTTTATACATATGTTCTTGTGAAATCGGGGAACATAGTTTGTGCTACACATCACGAAAAGAAGATTAGGAAATATTGCTTCCTAGAAGTAAAAATCTTATGTTACATTAAGCTCATTAAGCTGTCCAGTAACTACTCAATCCAACTGTTCACTGAATTGTGACCCCCCACCACGAAACCAGGCATAAGTCGCGCAGCCGCGTTCTGAGCTACAGCCAAATTTAGTCAGGGAAGCGATTTTCTATGTGTTTTGACATCTTGGAAGAAAACGGTGCCTTAACACTTATATTTTCAATTTCCATGGTCATTACATTCAAATTCGGTCAATAAAGATGTTTATTATGTCAATTATGTCAGCGTGATCAAAAGTTCAGGCTTCACTGAGCAAAGAGAAAGCCGAAATGGGCCACTTTTCCCCGACCGAAACAACCTCCGATCTGTTGCGGATCATCCAAGTGTTTGGTACGAGGAGAAAGCTAATGAAATGCCCTGTCCAATCACGTAGGTCAAATGGCGATATTATTTTGTAGTTCTTTTAAAATAGCCAATCAAAAGAGTAAACCAAACCCTCTTGTTGCTATGCCTGTCAAGATCAAGCTCCGTGATTGGTCAAACGCCCACCGCGTGCTCTACGGGCATGCGCAGTTCTCTCACTTACATCCGCAACAAACCAAGCATGGTCAGTGTTATTGCAAGTTTGATTAATGTTTCGTCTCGTAAATAGCCGTATTTACTCCTCATTTTTGGACAACAATGACAAGGACAAAGGCGACTGGGAGTCTGATGATGACTGGGATGCCTTTGATGATGAAAAAGACGATCGAGTGCACGAACTGGGAACAGATTCAGCAGTGGAGAAAGACCAATGCGATTTTTACCGCGGACGTATCTCCCAATTCTGGCTATGAAAAGACCAATAATCTTTGGTAAGTTAGTGTGCAACTTAGTTACATAGCAGAGGACACTTTCTGTTTCTTGATTTTTACGTTTTAAACCCTCCGGATTTCATCTGCATGACATGTATGTGTGGGTATAGTGGAGCTCTAGAAAAACGTCTCAGTGCATGCCTTTAGTGATTACATACTCCTCGTTTTGAAATGGGCTAAACTTAAAATAATACTGAGAGTATATGCAACTATTCTACCTGTAGTTAACTGGAATGGTATTTTTAACATACTATTCCTATTATTTTATTATTTATTATTTTATTCCAGCATCAGCAAGGAAAGACTAACAGGCTTACTGAAATGGCACTCCAATGGGACAGGACAGGAGGGAGAAAGAGATCCCTTCAGCTGGACAACATCAAAGGAGAGGTGACATTCATCCAACAACAAGGTTCACAAAATGCCCTAGTGCTCACTGGACATGTCCCTGGATTTAAACGTGATGATCTGCAGCCCCTGCCTTCAGTTCACACTGCCACCAAGGTCAACCAAAGCTACAAAGATGTTCTTCTTGGGACAGGTAATTAACATTCTCTTTTAAATATTGTGGTCATCTAACCTATTTGTAATATGGGTGTCATAGTTGGCTGGTAGCCATTCTTTTAATGAATTTCATGTTTATGCTGCAGCTGTCATATTTCAATGCTTTTAAGGTTAATATCTTGATTTACAATGGGCGGCGATTGTTAAAATTCTACTCCATATAATGAGCTATATCGATTTATATTTAAATAATTAATTTCAGTTGAGCTGGAAAAGAGAAAAAAATTTAGCTGTCTTAGGGTATAACTATTTTTGTTTTGAAAACTTTTTTTCTGTCAATTCATTATTTTTGTTATTTTTCATAGAGAAGAACTATTGGACCATCAAGCACCAACAAGAGTGGAGACTTGAAGAAAGCGACGCATATCTGAATCTTACACTGACTCTGAGAGTGCCCATAGACAGGTTGTGGGCGTGGAGATGAACTTTTAAATCTGTAAATATGTGGCAAGTACACAAGAGAATACGTGAGTAATGTGTGTGTGTGTGTGTGTGTGTGTGTGTGTGTGTGTGTGTGTGTGTGTGTGTGCGCGCGTGTGCATGTAGGTATGTGTTTATGCTAAATGCATTTAATTTAATGCTATATTGACCTAAATGTTCATGTCCTTGATGCACTGTATGTTGTGTTTTTTTAAGCTTTGGCAGCATTGATACTTCCAAGCATGCCAATAAAGCACATTTGAATTTGAATATGCAAGTTAAATTGTCTTTTTTAGTTCTTTTAGGGTTGCCATTGGTAAGCGGTAGGGCAGTCATGGGTAAGCGGTTAGGGCATCAGACTGTATCCCAAAGGTTGCCGGTTCGACTCGTGACCCGCCAGGTTGGTGTGGGAGTAATTAAGCAGTGCTCTCCCCATAATCCTCCAAGACTAAGGTACCCTGAGTATGGTTTCGTCCTGCCGCACTGCGCCATTGGGGGCTGCCCCCTTTTGAGGCATAAATGCAATTTCATTGTGCGCAGTGTGCACTTGTGTGCTGTGGAGTGCTGTGTCACAATGACAAAGGTAGTAGGAGTTTCCCAGTTGGGCTTTCACTTTCTTTAAGGCATAACATGAAGACAGATACAGTATGAGAGCATGAATTGGTGATACAAGATGATCATATTTCAGTTGGATGATTTCCCGAAATTCCATTTGGATGGAAAAGTCAGTTTCCGTTTAAATAATAGGTTAAAAGTTCTTTGATTTAAACAAAACTTCTGTGACATGTCCGTCATAGTGTCATTAATCATCTGTGAAAATTTCATGTCAATCGGATGATAATTAATATGCGTTGCTAAGGACTTTATACCTATAAAATAGTCCAAAACTTTGACGGCCGATTTCTCGAAAAGGCGTTTCGCGAAATATGTCCAAACTCCAAAAGTAAAATTTCCGTAACTTTGGTTCTACTTATGATAGAAACATAATTTTTTCACCATAATAAACCTTGGGTTCTGCTCTATCAATCCACATAGATAACTCATTTTTGATATCCAGAGACTTATGCCTGGTTTTGTGGTGGTGGGTCACAATTATAAAATCGTCCCCCCCCCCCCCCCACTGTTCTATTCCTCAAAGGGGATTAAACTAGAAGTCATCCAGATCTTTTTATTATTATTTTATAGCTAGAGAGAAATAGAGGACTGTTATGGTGACCTATTTTCCATGAAGTGTAACACATGCTGTACATCTGCATTCTCTCTCTCTCTCTCTCTCTCTCTCTCTCTCTCTCTCTCTCTCTCTCTCTCTCTCTCTCTCTCTCTCTCTCTCTCTCTCTCTCTCTCATATACTGTACATCTACATTCTCTCTCATTCTTTCTCATCCTGAAACGATTCAGAATGAGAGAGAATTGAGTGAAACCTGTTTTCATTGGTTGGCTCATTCTTCTGTGCTTATAAAATCATAAATGTCTTCCTGACACCAGATTAAAAATAGATGATCATGTTACCATGAAAACAGGCTTGCCATTATTGTCGCACCTTTCTGTTGGTTCCTGAAAGTTTCTCTTCTTAGCTGCACAATGTCACCCGATTGCTTTACCGCAACAACACTTGAGCCTGCACTGAAGTAAAACAAGAGAAGTAAGAGTTGAAATTGACTGAGGCACAGAGCAGATCGGAAGTCAAAAAAACTTGTTCTGTGAAAGCCAGTTAACCATTGTGGTGTTGCGGGGTAGTTGTCAAAGGTAGTTGTCAAAGGTAGTTGTCAAAGGTAGTTGTCAAAGGTAGTTGTCAGGTTGTGCAAAGGGCAGTGTTGCCAGATGTGTATGATCAAATCCTGCCCAAAAGCTAATCAAAAACCGCCAAAATGTGCTAAATTCCGCCCAATTTTAGCAAATTGCACTGACCTCTATGAGCACAAAACTGCTTAAAAAAACCCGCCAAATGGCCCATTTTTGCCCACAGACAGCCATCCCCAAGTAGCCCAATTGGGCGGGTAACCACCCAATCTGGCAACATTGTGCAAAGGGGTCAGTTGCTCTGGGCCCAGGGAGAGGTGGAGCCCAGAATTTGGTTGCCACTACATTGCATGTGTATGTATTGAGTGCTTGGGTCTGTCCAATGACTTTGTGCTGGGCCCAGTCAAAGCTGTCAGCAGCCCTTTGTATTTATGTATATAAGCTCATACAACCAGACAACTCAACATGCTCAATGATGGACAATATTGAAGACATGCCTGTTAGCTGGCTCGAAGATCACAAGGTCAAGATAGACAATCATATATGTTTCTTTTTTTCATAGAGGTGTCCATATCAGTCTGTGTGCTCGCTTCTCACTGTCCTCTGATGCAGAGTCTGTTAGATTCATTTTGTGCCCGGTCAGGTCAGGGTTTCTACTTTCTGAACCTGGGACTAGTGATGGGATTTCCGGCTCTTCTTTGAGATGCGGCTCTATCCGTTCTTTCTTTCTTTCTTTCTTTCTTTCTTTCTTTCTTTCTTTCTTTCTTTCTTTCTGTCAATCATGGCATATATGCTCTCTCTCCCTTTCCCTCTCCTTCTTCCTCTCTCTCTCCCTCCCTCTCCCTCTCCCTCTCTCGATATATCTCTCTGTCTCTCTCTCCATCTAAAACTTTTCTCTGCTCTTCTTGTTCATCCATCAGGCCAATGTGTGGTGTGGTGTGGTGTGGTGTGGTGTGGTGTGGTGTGGTGCGCTCTGCTCTGCAGTAGTGATGGGATTTTCGGCTCTTCTTTGAGATGCGGTTCTATTGGCTCTTCTTACTATGGAGAGCCGGCTCTTTCGGCTCCCAAACGGCTCCCTACATTTAAATGTTTACATTATTCATAAATCAATAGTTTTACATTTATTTTACTACATTTTGTTTCATTATTGACATTGTGAAGCACGATGGGCAGTGCATGCTGATAAAAGCCTAAATAATGACCCAACATACCCAAATACGAAGTAGGCCTATATAAAAAGGTATTAGGCCTAATACATACTATGTATTTCTGATCGCTGTGAGTGTGTCTGTAACACCTGTGCTGTAACCACTGGCACTTTTAGAGGATACACACAGTGAGAGGGAGGGGGAGAGAAGGACAAAACAAACAAAAAAACAAAAACGGCTCCCAAATTTTTTTTCTAAAACGGCTCCCATTGCGGAGCCGGTTCCCGTCGTTCACTTCAAAGAGCCGGTTCTTAGAGTCGTTTCGTTCGCGACCGACACATCACTAACTGGGACTGACACCGTTGGCCTTTTAGAGTCCAGCTATCTCTGGGCATGTCCACACATGTCATGTTGTTTGAGCCACTACTGATGTCAGAATGAGCTCAGTACTGACGCATGCGGTTGCGTTATACATGGGTTTCCCGTTTGCAAACAATCACTGTCTGCGCACCCCTGGCTGTGCACTTTTCAACCTCTGATTGTTGGAAACTGCTGTCACTCAAAAAAATGAACTCACATGGTTGGCTACTTCGCATCTTGCCCCTCCTCCGCACATCAGGAATGCAATGTTTGTAAACGTTTGAAACCTATGTATAGTTGGGGGGCACAGCTGTGGAGTGTCAGTAGATTGTGTCACCCCTGCTAGTCCTCGTGTATCTAACATGGCGGGGCCGACCCACTAGGAGTCTATGTTAATTACACTTCAGCAATAATTATTCAATTTTGAAAATTGACTTCCTTTACCTTTCAGGTGGCTTGGCATAATATTATTAATCAATGTAATTACGGAGACCTGCAGTTCCTGTCTCGGGCATTATTGTTACCCTGTTCAAGGCCCGCCGTCATTCTGTGTTAACACACGTTTCTGTCTCGTCGACAGGCGACATTCACAGTGTGTTGTGTTGTGTTGTGTGTATTATGTATGTGTGTGTGTGTGTGTGTGTGTGTGTGTGTGTGTGTGTGTGTGTGTGTGTGTGTGTGTGTGTGTGTGCGTGCGCGCAGACGCGCGCTCGTGTCTGTGTGTGTGTGTGTGCAGGAGACAGATTCAGTGAAATTCTCATTACCAAGCCCTCTCACTTCTGGCAGCGTCAGGTAATTATTTTTGGCTGTATTTCTTCCCCCGCAGTTGTTCTCACTCAATTTAAGAACATTACACCGAGTAAGACATTAGTTTTATAGACACCCTTTTATAGTGTGGAGGCTTTGTCTTGGCCCGAGCCGTTTCAAATAGAGTCTTGGCTTCATGGCATTCAGTGCAACAGTGGCTTGATGATCATGTGGACAATGTGGCAATACCAAGACACAACCGGCTCTAGAACTGTCTTAGTGTGCTTCTGTCCAACCGTATCTCACTCATTTCATGAAGTATTAGTTTGATGCCCTTTCGGTAGCCTACCGTCACATGGTAATCAAACATTTCAAACAAGCAATTTAGGGTTAGGTTTAGGGTCAAGGTTAGGGTTAAGGTTAGGGTTAGGGTTAGGTTTAGGGTTAAGTAGGGTTAAGGTTAGGGTTAGGTTTAGGTTTAGGTTTAGGTTTAGGGGACATAAGGCGTAAGTACCGAAAGGGCGTCGAATTAGTGAATCCCGAGTGTATCAGCAGTGTCCTGTCAGCACCCCCTCCCCGCCCCTGCAGACGCTTGGATAACCATAGCAGCAGTGGGGCAATTCAAGTGAATAGGCAGCGTTTCGTTGCCCTACCACGAAAAACGGGCAATAACATGAATGCACCACGAAAATTAATCTATTTTTTTCGTGAAGACTTTACGAAAGGCGTGAGATAGGGCTCTTCTGTCTCTGCCCTACCCATGGCCGTAACTAGCGTTGAGGACACAGAGGTCATGTCCTCTGTATTTTTTTCAGTATTTTGAAATCTATCTATGATGAAAATCGATATATGAAAAACAATGATAAATTCAGTCTGTATACAACACCCCCATTTATCCTCTCAAGGCAGTGATTAATGAAAACAAAATTAAGAGATTGACTGAAGTGTTTGAAGCATTCTAAATGTACAGTATGCAGTACAGCATGCAGTATTTGACCTCAGTATTTGAAAATGTCTGGTTACGGCCCTGGCCCTACCGGTTGTAATTGCTGTCTTAAAGGGACACTGTGCAGGAGATGGTCAAAAAAGGTACTGCAACTATGCTGCTCATTGAAACTGGGTTGGCTATCACCAATTTTGATATTTACATCAAAGTTTACTGAGTGATGAACAAATATTTTCTAGTATGGTCCAAGTAGACTAATTTTTGCCGCTAAAAATGGCTATTTTTGGAAATTCAAAATGGCGGACCACGGAGAAGATCCCCCTTTTCATGTATCAAAAGTGCATTTTTTCTGGTCATAATAAATACTTAATTTGATGGTGGTGGTAAGTATTCATGAAAAAGGTAACATTAGTGAATGGGCAGCATGAAATCTGGAAATAAACAACTAAAAATCTCACACAGTGTCCCTTTAAGATTCATCACAAACAGTACAACACTGCTTTGGTGATCATGTGAAAAACAGTAACATCAAGACACAACCACAACTGCTGCTGTGTTAGTGTGCTTATGTAGTCTCTGCCATTTCAATGGCTGTCTTCATATTCATGACATGCAACACCTTGATGATAATGTGAAACATGCTAAAACCGAGATACATCGGGCCCATTGTTGGCCCTATCCTTTTGTCGCGAGTGCTGACAGTCGGCCCAATTCTGGCTTTGTCCGCGGCCCAATAATGGCCCTACTACCGTATGCCGACAGTGTCGGCTCAGTGTTGGCTCAGTTACTGCATGAGACTGACAGTTATTTTCAGTGTCGGCCGAGTGTTGGCTCAGTTACTGCATGAAGTGACAGTTATTTTCAGTGTTCTATGAAGTGTTGGCTGAGTCACTGTAAGTTTTGGCAAAGGACGCGCTCAACTTCTTGGAAAAACGAAAGTCTTTGGGTGCGAGATAAAAGTATCAACTTAAGGAAGAAAGTCACGGTAGCCAGTGTTCCAGCCGAGCAGACACTCAGCCGACAGTGCCGACATTCAGCCAAGATCGGGCCGACTGTGCCTGCTACTGTTTTATTGTGCCTACATTACGTCTGCTTCTATATCTACTTCAAGAATGCTTGAGCTGCCCTAGCCCCAGGTCAGACTCTTGACATGTGTGTGTGTGTGTGTGTGTGTGTGTGTGTGTGTGTGTGTGTGTGTGTGTGTGTGTGTGTGTGTGTGTGTGGGTGTGCATGCGTTTATACACTGTATATCTTCAGATTTTGTGTGTGTGTGTGTGTGTGTGTGTGTGTGTGTGTGTGTGTGTGTGTGTGTGTGTGTGTGTGTGTGTGTGTGTGTGTGTGTACTCTACTTTACTTAAAAAAACCTTCTTTGCATTTGCAATTATTGTTTTGTATATTTCTTGTGCACTTTGTATATGCTAGTGATGTTGGCTATGATTATGTCCTCTCTACCCATTTCAATAGGCTACCTGTTTTTAGCTTTGTGACATGCAACAATGCCTTGATGATGATGAGAGTAGCCTAGCGCTAATACCAGGACACACACCACCAACACTGCTACTGTGCTATTGTTGTGCTTTTGTCTTGGCCCTAACATTTCCACTTTCGCTCTTGGCATGGTGACACGCAGCGCTGCCTTGACGATAATGTGGGAGACGGTATAATACTGTTAAGACACAAACCTGCACGGCTATTGTGTTAGCTGTAATGAGTTTTTACATGATGTGTTTTTAATTACGCTAGGCTACATCACAACGCGAGCATCGTGTGCCATTTTGTTTTTCTTTCTTTGCCTCTTCTCCCCTAGACGCTACAGGTCATGAAACACTGGATGGTACAAATCACACACACACGCACACACACA
>NC_085865.1:9412309-9429809 GCF_034702125.1 Engraulis encrasicolus | reverse complement strand
CTCCTCTCCTCACCTCTCCTTTCCTTTCCTGTCTTTTCCTCTCCTCCTCTCCTCACCTCTCCTCTCCTCTCCTCTCCTCTCCTCCTCTCCTCTCCTCTCACCTCCTCTCCTCTCCACTCCTCTCCCATCCTCTCCTCTCCTCTCCTCTCCTCTCCTCCTCTCCTCTCTCCTCTCCTCTCCTCTCTTCTCATCTCTCTCTCCTCTCCTTCCTTCTCCTTTCATCTCCACTCCTCCTCTTCTCCTCACCTCTCCTCTCCTCTCCTCTCCTCACCTCTCCTCTCCTCTCCTCTCCTCTGCTCTCCTGTCTTTTCCTCTCCTCCTCTCCTCTCCTCTCCTCTCCTCTCCTCTCCTCACCTCTCCTCTCCTCACCTCTCCTCTCCTCTCCTCTCCTCCCCTCCCCTAAACTCCACTCCTCTCCTCTCCTCTCCTCCACTCCTCTCCTCTCCTCCTCTCCTCTCCTCACCTCACCTCACCTCACCTCTCCTCTCTTCTCCTCTCTCCTCTCCTCTCCTCTCCTCTCCTCTCCTCTCCTCTCCTCTCCTCTCCTCTCCTCTCCTCTCCTCTCCTCTCCTCTCCTCTCCTCTCCTCTCCTCCTCTCCTTTCCCCTCTTCTCCTCTCCTCTCCTCTCCTCTCCTCTCCTCTCCTCTCCTCCTCTCCTCACCTCACCTCACCTCTCCTTTCCTGTCTTTTCCTCCCTCTCGCTTTACTTCCACGCCCCAAAATGCCCCCTGGCCAGGATCCAGTCAATAATTATCCTAACAGTTGGCGGGGCTGAGTCACGTCACGTCCCCACCCCCACCACTACATCAACAGGAGGGCTGAAGTTCCAGGGCAGAGACACGGCAGGGCAGGACTCGTGAAATAGTGACCCCCCCTCAACACAAGGCAAGAGGAGACAGAGTAGGGCCAGGCCATTGAAACAGCTACTGCCACCCCCCCACTACATCAACAGGAGGGCTGAAGTTCCAGGGCAGAGACACGGCAGGGCAGGACTCGTGAAATGGTGACACACACACACACACACACACACACACACACACACACACACACACACACACACACACACACACACACACACACACACACACACACACACACACACACACACACACCAAGACAAGGCAAGAGGAGACAGAGTAGGGCCAGGCCAGTGAAACAGCTACTGCCACCCCCCCACTGTCTAACCCCCCACTACATCTACAGCAGGGCTACAGTTCCAGGGGAAAGACATAGCAGGGCACGCTCGCCACCCCCCACACCCCCACCACTGTGAAATGGTGACAACCCCCCCCCCCCCCCCCCCCACCCAAACACACACACACACACACACACACCACTGTAAAATGGTGGTGACCCCCCCACACTGTGAAATGGTGTGTGTCCCCCCCCCCCCCCCCCCCCCCAGGTATGCACATCCACAGGGGGGCTAGAGGAGACAAGGCAAGAGGACACAGACAGAGTAGGGCCAGGCCAGTAGTGAAACAGCTAGTGACACCACAACCACTGTCCACCCACCCCCAACATCAACAGCAGAGCTACAGTTCCAAGGCACAGACATGGCAGGACACGCTCATGAAATGGTGCCCCCCCCCCTCAAAAACTATGTAGGCCTACATCCAGAGGGGGGCTGAAGGAGACAAGGCAAGAGGAGAGAGACAGAGTAGGGGCAGGCCAGTAGTGAAACAGCAAGTGACACCCTCAGTTCCAGGGCAAAGACATTGCAGAGCACGCTCGTGAAATGGTGACCCCCCCCCTCCAAACTATGTACATATGGTCCTCTGTCCACCCTCTGATTACATCCACAGGGGAGGGGGGGGGGTAAAGTTCCAGGCAAGAGGAGACAGAGAGATTAGGGGACAAGTGAAATAGGGAGACCCCACTGGCCTATATCCACAGGCAGTGTTGCCAGATTGTGCTGTTTCCCACCCAATTGGGCTGCTTAGGATGACGGGTAAAAATGGCATTTAGCAGAAAAACCCGCCCAATTTTTGCCATAGATATCAATAGAATTGGACGGGATTTTGTGCCTCTAGGCGGGTTTTGAGCCTTTTTTGGGCTGGAAATCATCAGCCTCATCTGGCAACCCTGTCCACAGGGGGGCTGGAGGAGACAGACAGAGCAGGGGTAGGACAGTAGTGAAACAGCTAGTGGCACCACGCCAATGTCCGTCCACCCACCCCCAACTACGTACACCAACAGAAGAGTTAAGGGGGATTCATACTAGTCGTGAGTGGTGCTAGTCTCCTTCATACTTCACTCACGACGATGGCGCGCGCCGTCACGTGACCTAAAATTTCGACACGCCCCCCGTCGTAAGCTCAAAATTCGGCGCGTGTCGCCACGTCGTGCACACGAGGATTTTTCTAACTTGTCGTGCGCCACCAGCGACCACGCAGATAGGCAGACAAAGCAGGAGTTGCGAAGAGAGGCTACAACTACTTCTAGGCTTCTACAGAATGGATCCTGCATCATTTTGAGGATAATAAAATGTCAGAGAGTTATTTTATCTTCTCTCTTAAATGTTGTTCAGTGAAACAATTGTTTACTTTGTTCAGAAGCACGTTGTGTTCGGCAATCTATTTATAAATTCTGCCGCCAGAACAATGCTCTCACATGGTCTTGGAATTATCTGGCAATGTAGGCTACAACAAAAAATATATGTTTCAATGTGGTAAGTCACAAGTCAGACGTTCAGTAGCCCTACAGCAGCCGTGTTTGGCTTTCTATTTTATACATCAGTAGAACTCACGCTGCGAGTTGCGAAAAATACTGCCGTTTCTCTCATGAACAGCAGAGGGCACTTCCGACAATGCGAGCAAGGCGCTTTTGAAGTATGAATAGTCTGTCGCAAGTGATGACGTCATTAATGGTTCTCGCGCCACTCGCGACAAAGTGCGCACGTGAAGTATGCAGAGCCCTTTAAAGTTCCAGCCAGGGAAGAGACAGCACAGGTCATTGAAATGGTGACACCACACCTCTGTCCACCCTCTGATTACATCCACAGGGGAGGGGAGGGTAAAGTTCCAGGCAACGCAAGAGGAGACAGAAAGATTAGGGGACAAGTGAAATAGCGAGATACAGCCGTCCTTTTCCACCCTCAAACTACTACATCAAGATTTGGGGGTTAAGTTCCAGCAAGGCCAGAGGAGCTAGATAGATCTAAACCTACCACCCCACCATTATCTACCCTCCAACAACATCAACAGGAGGGCTAAAGCTCCAGGCAGATAGGCAAAGGGAGACTGACGGAGTAGACTAAAGGGCAGCAGGGTTGCCAGATCAGGCTGATGATTTCCAGCCCCAAAAATGCTGAAAATCCGCTTAGAAGCTCAAAATAAAATGGCATTTAGCAAAAATGGGTAAATATGGCATTTATATCAATGGAATTGGGCGGGTTTTTCCGCTAAATGCCATTTTTACCCGCACAAGGCCATCCTAAGCAGCCCAATTGGGCGGGAAACAGCCCAATCTGGCAACACTGAAGAGCAGGTCAGGCTAGTGAAACAGCGAGACCCCAGTGCTCCTGCCCTCCAAGGCAATTGAGGAAACAGACGAGGCAGGGACCAGGCACAACAAAGCATTATACATTTGCTGTTACCAGAATGGCAATGACCAAGTTGTAGTAAGTTACTAAAGGCCCATGTGCTGTGTCACAGTAGTGTAGTGAACTTTTCAATGACTATCCCACTATGTCCCACTGTTGACATGCATTATGGGGCACATGTATCAACTTCAGACATGGTCATAGAGGTGCACCGAAAATTCGTCCGCAGAAAATTTTGGCCGAAAACGGGGAAAAAAAACACTTTCCAAACCAATTGTTTTCCGTGTTGGGCACACGGAAGTGCTTTCTATATTCCCACAGCACTATGTTAACTCTATCTTTAGAAAATACATACCAAATGCCAATCCTAAACAAAATAATGCTATAGCAATTTAAGTTGTGCCTGACCAAAACATTCCCTAACCTTAACCTGTCATTAAAGACATATTTTTGAGAAATACCTTTTCCAGTTGGTTGATAGGCTATCAAATTCATATAATGAATGAAAGAAAATAATTTTGTGTCCAAAAGCATGGAATTTGGGCAAAAATCCGTGCTCCTGGACACGGATTTCGTGTCCTTAACATCCGAGTCCAGGAGCACGGAATTTTTGGAGATCATGTTTTCCAGGTACATCAAAAGGAGATAGACTGAGTAGGGCCAACGCAGGGCAAGCCAGTGAAATGGTGAAACCTCATCCAGCCTCACCACAAAGAGCTCCTCCCTGTCTCTCTCATTAAGCCACAGGAAACTGACTAACAATGCCAGCCATTCCTGAGACGGACTGGCCTGACTGATATGGCACAAGCAGGAGGGGTCTGTCTCTCTCTCTGTCTCTGTGCAAGATGAGACACCGAGGACCTCTGCCAAATACCTGTCACCCGCCCAAAGCTCAGAGTAAAGTCTAGAATTACAAACAACAGTTAACCAACTTCACCATGCAATAACAGATAACGGCTGTCTTGAAAAATTGCTGGCTCCAATAAAAGAAGTATGAGAGATGACATTAATCAATGCAGTCAATGGACGTATTTACAATCAAGTGAGTAGAGTTTTTTTCTACCATCCTAATTAACGTGCATTAAATGTGACCTGAGGCTACTACGTATATGTGGGCGGCTATTGAGTCATTATAGTAGCTAAGGACTATTGCCAAAGAGTTCTCTTGAGTCACACTTTGATTTCCTTTCAATCCTTTTCAGATAAGTGCTGACCCTTGCATATGTTGAAATATCTATCTTCCTCTTTCCTCCTGACACATACAATATAGGAGCTGGCTGACTGTGGAAACTGTCAGTTTGACTTTGCATGCATGGGCTTGCAGAGGCCGTTGTAACTGGCTGGAAAATGATGATAATAATAATAATAATAATAATAATAATAATAATAATAATAATAATAATAATAATAATAATTTCGGTAACACTTTATAATAAGTACCCCTTTTTAGGCATTACTTAAGGGTTAGTTAAGCCTTATTTTACCATTAGTTAACCCTTAGTGAATCACGAGTTAATCATTATGTAAGTATTATTTCTCATTTCCTAACTATCATCTACTACCGTTAGTAAATGGTTAGTGTGTGCTGATATAACGGTTCGCTAAGCAAAGTTAAGCATGGAAAGGTTTTCACTTTAAAAGTTCCCCAGATATGCAGAAGTAGTGAGTTGTAACTTCTTGTTAATGCATAAGCAATGCCTAACAAATCATTTGTTAACATTTTGTAAAGCATGGAAAGGTTTTCACTTTAGATCAGTTCCCCAGATATACTTAAGTAATGAGTTGTAACTCCTTGATAATGCATAAGCAATGCTTAACAAGTCCATTTGTTAAACGTTTTGGAAAGCATGGAAAGGTTTTCACTTCAAAAGTTCCCCAGATATGCGCAAGTAGTGAGTTGTAACTTCTTGTTAATGCATAAGCAATGCCTAACAAATCATTTGTTAACGTTTTGTAAAGCATGGAAAGGTTTTCACTTTAGATCAGTTCCCCAGATATACTTAAGTAATGAGTTGTAACTCCTTGATAATGCATAAGCAATGCTTATCAAGTCATTTGTTAATGTTTTGGAAAGCATGGAACGGTTTTCACTTCAGAGAAGTTCCCCAGATATAGGCCTTCTTAAGTAGGCATGGAAAGATTTTCACAGAAAAAGTTCCCCAGATATGC
This sequence comes from Engraulis encrasicolus, assembly GCF_034702125.1. NCBI lineage: Eukaryota > Metazoa > Chordata > Actinopteri > Clupeiformes > Engraulidae > Engraulis > Engraulis encrasicolus. The sequence goes on along the minus strand of NC_085865.1, from coordinate 9,424,096 downwards.
GTTATTAGTGCGTTGAAACTTCTCGATAATGCTTACGCAATGCTTATCAAGTCATTTGTTAACGTTTCGGAAAGCATGGAAAGGTTTTCACTTTAGAACAGTTCCCCAGATGTATCTAAGTGATGGGTTATAAATCCTTGATAATGCATAAGCAATGCTTACCAAGTCCTTTGTTAGTGTTTCGGAAAGCATGGAAATGTTTTCACTTAAAAGGTTCCCGAGATATGCGTTAGTAATGCGTTGAAACTTCTTGGTAATGCATAAGCAATGCTTATCAAGTCATTCGTTAATGTGTTGTAAAGCCATAACAGGTTTTCACTTTAGATCAGTTCCCCAGATATACTTACTTAATGAGTTTTAACTCCTTGATAATGCATAAGCAATGCTTAAGAAGTCATTTGTTAACGTTTTTGGAAAGCATGGAAAGGTTTTCACTTTAGATCAGCTCCCCAGATATACTTAAGTAATGGTTCGTAATTCCTTGATAATGCATAAGCAACGCTTAACAAGTCATTTGTTAACGTCCAGAAACATCCATGAGGGGCAGTCACATGAGCCTCAACTTAGGCCTAGGCCTACTGTTTGCCATGCTACCAGTCATCACACACTAACCATTACAAAAGGGTTAAATAAGACTTCACTGATGCTAAAGCAAGAGTTTACAAACCGTTACCATACATGCCTAATAGTACTTGTTAATGGTTAGGTGGTAGGAGACAACAAAGAGATAATGTTTTTTTCATAAATAAAGGTGGGTTATCAGACATTTTAATGATGGTTTACTAATGCTTATCAGAAAGTTAAATCACCATAGACGAATGATTAATTAACAGTACTTAATAATTTCACAGAAATACATAATGACTGACTCGTGATTCACTAAGGGTTAACTAATGCTTAATTTTGTTTAGCGAGTAGTTACATCAGCACACACTAACCATTTACTAACGGTATTAGTTAATGGTTAAGAAATGAGAAATAACACATACATAATTAATGTTAAAAATAAGGCTTAACTAAGGTTTCACTTTGCTTAGTGAACCGTTACATCAGCACACACTAACCATTTACTAATGGTAGTAGATAATAGTTAGGAAATGAGAAATAATACTTACATAATGATTAACTCGTGATTCACTAAGGGTTAACTAATGGTAAAATAAGGCTTAACTAACCCTTAAGTAATGCCTAAAAAGGGGTACTTATTATAAAGTGTTACCTTTCGTTTTATATAGCGCCTTTCAAAACACCCAAGGACGCTTCACAGAGTGTTGTGTTGGAAAATGTGAGTGTGTGTGCGCGTCAGTGTGTGAGCATGTGTGTGAATGCATGTAAGTGAAAGTGCTTGTGGAACTAGCAGCCATAAGCCTCCAGGAAGAGATGTGTCTGAAGGTGTTGCTTAAACATGGCTAGTGAAGGGGCATTCTGGATGTGGTCGGGCAGATTGTTCCAAAGAATGAGAGTGGTATAGAAATGTTGTATGTCTCGTACAGCCTATGCGTCATACTGTACATGTACGTTTGTAGCCTGCGTCATACATATTTGTGTTATATAGGCCTAGCATATGATCTAGAGGCTTAAGACAGCATCAGAGAAGACAGGCCACTGTTGTCATAATCCATTGATTTATGGGATAATCATTTTAGCATGCTACATATAGATTCACAACAGTAGGCTAGTATACGTTGGCATTTATATATGTGTGAGAGGACACAGACGTGGTTTTATTGTATTTAGGATACAATTTTGATTTAGTGTATTCAGTGAGTTGGTTTCCCTTGGTTAGCATTAGACTTAAATGGCATGAATACAGAAAATTGTAAATTGTGCACATTGAGAGTATGCTGTACTTGCATCGTGATGTATAATACAAACCGTCATTGCAGTGTATTCTATCTTCTTGTCATTCTTTGAGATTCCTATTGCTGTGTTTTGACTGAGTAGTGTCTATCAAGCCAGTGTCTATCACCCAGTATGCTATGTCAACTCTGTTTCGTCCATCTTCATCAAAATCCAGAACCACAAACTTGACAGCACAGAAAACAAGCAAAGAGCCCGAACAATCTCTTACTAACAAAAAAAGAAGAAAAAACTCTATCCCAGGGTGCCAAGCAAGGGTCCCTTTAAGATGTGCACTATGCCTGTCAGAGAAGATTAAGATAGACCGTGTCTGAGAGAGAGTGAGCCTGAGGTTCACTCTGACTGAGGTGCTTCTTCACTGAGAGCAGTTGAAAATAAAAAGTTTAAAAAGTGGGTCACTAGGTGACCGGAGGAGCTGGCAAATTGGCAAATAAAAGTTGCTGAAAGAGCAAAAGCTGTTCTTTTCCTCAGGTTTTTTTTAGACGAAGAAAAGAGACAAAAGAAGAGGGAAGAGAGGAATGAAGGGATTATGAAAATTCCATAGGCAGAATGAATAAATGGAAGCAGGGCTCTAAATTAATACCAGCCAACTGGCCAAATGCTGGTGACATTTCCGTTTTGGCTGGTAGAAAAGGCCAACTTATTAGCCACTTTGACTCATTAGTGAGTGTGTGTTTGGCTGGTAAGATTAACATCTACTAGTCATTTTGGCTGGTGATGGAAATAGTTAATTTAGGATCCTGTATGGAAGAGATGGGTAATAGTGTAAAAGTGATATTTACATTTTGGTTGGTTTTCTGATAAGGCTCCTCTGGGTCAGGGTTAAATATAGAATAGAATAGAATAGAATAGAATAGAATAGAATAGAATGGAATAGAATGGAATAGAATAGAATAGAATAGAATAGAATAGAATAGAATAGAATAGACTTAATTGTCATGCCAGCATGAAAATTGCCTTTGGTCTCACTGAATAAGAACACAAATAGACAAAAAACACATATACCAAAGCGTTGCATTCACCCCCTCCATCCAACCCTCCCAGCATACACATCATATACAAGTCATTACGTAGTAGTTCCAGACCCTACACCTCTAGCTTTTCCATTGCTGATTGACCATAGAAATTGCATTTGGTATAAAATAAAGTTTGTATATGAAGAGTTCAGATGCAAAACCCCCTAAGTGCCTTTTCAGAAAATAATCTTAATTCATTTTTATTTAATACAAAGCTATCAAAATTGCATATTTGTTTATTTTATTTATGTAATATAACTATTTATATGTATTATCAAGTACATGAATGTAAACCAAACCAACAACGGGGTTCTCTAAAAATATAGAAGTGCAGGTCTTCAGAAATGGAGTTAGGGGGTTTTGCATCTGAACTCTTCATATCCTCTCTCAATTATTAAACATCCACTGCCAACAACCAGCTATCAAGCAACAGACTAAAAAGCAAAGCAAAAAAAACAAAACCTCCAGAAACCAGTCACATTAGGTTTCCATGCTAATGAATCTGCAAGTCTATGCACGTAGGCCTTACGCTAGCAACGTCCCTGCTGTGCAACCATGTAAGCAGGAGTCTGGAGTTGTTTAAGGAGCTATGAATAATGGCTCGCCCCATAATGACTCATTTAACCATTTACCACCTTAACGAAGATGATTCATTAAACCAGAAGATGTTGCTTAATGCTGCTTTAAACTGTTTAGGTTCTTTGAAGGATTGGCATTAAGAAATCGATACATCATGATTCAGGCATCCTTTTTTGTGTGTAGTAAATGATTGAGTATAGGCCTATAGACGTTATAGGGGAGATGATGTGGCAAAGTACTGAGTCTTTTTTGAAAAGGCTAGAGTGAATGGCTTTAGTCGCCAGCTTTTGCTTGGAGGATATTCTCACGGTTGCCATTCTTCTCCAATGTTAGGGTGAGTAGATAAGTCACTTAATGGATCACTTTCTCCATTGTTACCCCTGACACACAGGGTGAGAGACTAGCAGCTGACCATGTTGACAGGGCCTTTGTTGAACTTCTCACCTTGTTCCCACACTGTTGAGTATGATGTCAGAGCAAGATGGCTGCCATGTAAATCACATGCCAAAATTTAGAGTTCTCACTATGATGGGCTTTGTGGGATATTTAACACAGAGTTCAATGGAATCTGTAGAATGTTCAAGTGAAATTCTAGAAGAACTTGGGAAAAATCCTTACTTCTCAACGGATTAAGAGCTATACACTTTTGGCACAGCATACTAATGAACTGTGCCATAAATGGGCAACTTGCCTGTGGGGATCCAGGTTCGAATCCCTCCTCCTCCTGGGTCAGTTCCCAGCACTGAAGAAGTAGGAAAGAACCGCACACTGTTGCTGCTCACCGATTTGTTCAACACAGCGTTTTGATCTCAGACATCTCAGATCTAGGACCTAAACATCAGACGAAGACCATCTGAGGACGTTGTGTTGAATAAAATTTGTGAGCAGCAATGGTGTGCGGTTCTTTCCTTCATCTTCTATACCAGGGGTGCTCAACTAGAAACTGGAAAGGTCCACTCGCCAAATTTCGTATGTTTCCAGGGTCCAAAAAAGTCGCTACGGACCGATGCCGAAAATAGCCTCACTCGCTGGCCACACTGGCCTCTTGCTCACTCACTGAGTTGTCATAGTGATGATACTTTTATTTGTCGTAAGACTGGCGAAATACACCTATAGATCGCATGGCAGCGAAATCTCATGTATAATTTATACATATTAAATACAGATGGATTTTGTCTTGGTCCGGATGACATTGCGTTTGGGTCCGCATCCGGACCTGGGTCCGCCAGTTGATCATGTCTGTTCTATACCGTGTTGTTTGATCCAGTACCTGTTTTACTGGATGCACTGAGTGCATCCCCCAGACTACTTTTCATTTCCCATTCTTCACCATCTCTCTCCCACTTACTTCCTGACTCTCTCCACTCTCTCTATCAATAATAAAAGTACAAATGGCAATCAAATCAGTTGTACACTTTCGGAACAGTGTTTGGACCCATACACGGGTGAACGGTCTATACACCATGATGATTAAATTCCGAGCTTTTAATGTGAATTAGTTCCGATAAACAAACAGCTTTTATTGAGTGAGGCTGACAAGAAGCAGATCCAATCCAACACAGGGTTGGCAGTTGTGTTGAGCACAATGAAATCAAACTCAAAGCATATCACACTGTTTCAATGCCAGGTTTGCAGAGGCCTTATGAGGGTTTATCACAGCTGGACGGGTGATCTGGCATACGGGGCATTTTCCTGGTGGGCCGACGATGCTGTTTTTATGTGTTTGCTACCCCACCCCTTAGGGACCCTTAAAGTGATACTGTCCCATTTTTGAAAATAATACACCTCCCCTGGTGTTAAATAACTGAGTTTTACTTTTCTCCTGTACTTTCAATCGTTCTCTGAGTATGGCAGTGCAAATTTTACCTCCATGCTAGCAGTTAACATTGAGTCCTATGAGACCAGCTGGTGGCTAACTGGTCTCATAGGACTCAATGTTAACTGCTAGCTTGGAGGTAAATCTGCACTGCCACAACCAGAAAACGATTGAAAGTACAGGAGAACTGTAGAACTCTATTATTTAACTCAAGGAGAGGTGTAATGTGAGCTTATTTCCAAAAATGGGACAGTATCACTTTAATATTCACTATGGACTGCGTCAATCAACACTGTCAGAGGGGCCAGAGGCGCTGGTCTACACCAAAAATGCCCGGGTCGTTTTTTGGTCCCATTACAGCCCTGGGGTTTATTGCCATTACACAAGCTGAGCCATGCCGTGCAAGGAAATTGTAATGCCAGTTAACCCCTTAACACAGAGTCTCTGTTATAACCTTATTGTCAACAAAATGGCAATGCCAACGCCATTAATCTGTTGGTTACCCAAGATTCACTGTATTGTCATAGCAATGTTTTTATGGTGTAGTGGAATGTTTTCAGTTACATTACACTTAACTTTCTATCCAAAACAGCTTACATTTATTTACAGGGCATTGGATACAGTTCCTGGAGCAATGTGGGGTTAGCTGCCTAGCACTTGCACAAGGGCATTTCAGCCATGGATGGTGTAGGGAGAGGTATACAGTAAGTGGGATTCGAACCTGCAACCCTCTGATCTAAACCCTATTACCTTACTCACTAGGCCACGGCTGCCCCAAATACATAGAAAAATTAAAGAGAAGTATTAAAGAGTGACAGGCCCATCTGCAGTAGGAGGCTTCATCAACAGTGAAAAACTGGTTTAAGACAGTACTACATTGGCCGCACTGGCCTTACAATAGCAGTAATAACTTACCTTAATAACGAGATCCAGAGTTTAACACGTGTTATTAATGTGAAGTCTACATGTGGTTAGGAGAGAGGCCATGGCATAACCCTTGTTGAGTTCTCCAAAAGCCCAGAGGAGAGCCTCAGCACCAGTGGATCGACTCTGTGGCACTGACACCAACTGTAGATCGCGCTGTAACCATGGCAACGACGATTGCAGCAGATGAACCCTGTAGACCTCACGCAGGCTGTGTAGCACTGCAGTGAAAGCCTAGTTGGAAAACGCCCAACTCCCATTGCCATTGTGACACAGCACACAAGTGCACACAACGAAATTGCATTTATACCTCACCCATGCAAGGGGGCAGCCCCCAATGGCTCCCGAAAGGGAGCAGTGCAGCGGGACGGTGCCTCAGTCATGGAGGAGGATGTGGGAGAGCACTGGTTAATTACTCGCCCAACCAACCTGGGAGTCGAACCGGCAACCTTTGGACTACAAGTCTGACGCCCTGTGCTAACCCATGACTGTAAAGATCAATGAGTGTAATGTAATGTCATGTAATGTAAATCAACTGTGGATCACACTGGCTGTAACCAGGGTTACCAACTATGGGACTGCCTTGTAACCAACTGAGGATCGTCCTGTAAACCATAGAGAGGCAGCTGGGGCCTAATAGTTGGGGAGGTGGTCTTAAGATCAGAGGGTTGCAGGTTCGATAATCCCACCCTGACCTCTCCCTACACCTCCATCCATGGATGACGTGTCATTGAGCAAGGCACCTTTATTGCATTTCATTACATTACATTTCACTTAGCTGACGCTTTCATTTATTCAAAGCGACTTACAACTACTATTCTTCAGGGTATTGGTTACAGTCCCTAGAGCAATGTGGGGTTAGTTGCCTTGCTCAAGGGCACTTCAGCCATGGATGAAGGTGTAGGGAGAGGTCAGGGGGGATTCAAACCGGCAACCCCTAGATTGAAAGACCAACTGTCTAACCACTAGGCCACGGCTGCCCACCTAACCCAACATTGCTCCAGGGACTGTAACCAATACCCTACCCTGTGTAAATAGCTGTAAGTCTTTAGCATCAGCTAAGTCTAATGTAATATGACCCATATCTCCCATGATGCTCTGTACACCACCCTGGAAACTGGTTGTGGGTCCCCTGTATAATCCAGACTCACACTCTGTGTCGTTGCGTGACTCCAAGATCAACCACCAGCCCCGCCTCCCCTCCCACCAGCCCCAATATGCTCTCGCAACACCCCACACCGCAGGCTTTTGGACCCAAAACAAGAAATGATAACACACCCCTAAAACATTTTGTAATGTCAATTACAGCCTTGCACTGGTATAGGGCTTTGGCAAAAACGTTGCAATCCAGAACCCTGTACTAGTCTCTGGATCATCACGTAATCCCAAAACCAACTGGATCACTCTGTAAATCCAGAGACAAAACTGTGGATCGTCCTGTATGGCCCCTGAGCAGTGTTGCCAGATTGGGCTGTTTCCTGCCCAATTGGGCTGCTTAGGATGTGTGTGTGGGTAAAAATGGTATTTAGCAGAAAAAACCCGCCCCAATTTTTGCCATAGAAATCAATAGAATTGGGCAGGATTTTGTGCTTCTAGGCGGGTTTTGAGCATTTTTTGGGCTGGAAATCATCAGCCTCATCTGGCAACCCTGCCCCTGAGTGCCACCCCCTCCTCCCCTTCCTCCCCATTCAGTCAACACGACGCATGCATTCACAGCGGCCCCCTCGCCACACCACAGGCTTTTGGACCGGAGACAAAAAGTGACAACGTGGTGGCCGCTACGCCACGCCACATCTCGCCACACCACGCCACGCCACGCCACGCCACACAGTGAAATACCCCCCCCCCCCCCAAACGATTGCTCTTGTCATATTTTACGGCTAATTATGAGGCCGAGAGACGGGCGGGGGGCTCGTCAACTCACGCAGACCAAGCGGATTAGAGGGAGCCGTGCTGGGTGGCACACACACCAAACACACACACACACACACACACACCAAACACACACACACACACACACACACACACCAAACACACACACACACACACACCAAACACACACACACACACACACCAAGCTCACACACGCGCACACACACACACACACAAAGCTCACACACACACACACACACAAAGCTCTCACACACACACACACACCATGCCAGGCACACACACACACACACCAAGCATATGGCCGACAGAAAATTACTGCCCAGGCTCTGGGTACTCAGGCACGCAGGCAGGCACTTAAGACAGAGATTGGGCTTTTTTGTTTTCTTTTTCTTCTCTGCGGTAAATGGCAGAATACAAATCAAAGAGCATTATAGCACGAAATGAGGGAGGTGGGGTATTCACTATATTCTTTTATGTAGTGGAGCTGCAAAAAAAGATTTAAGAGCTACAGTACATGTGAAAGAAAGCAACATATACAAAGCAATGAAGGGTCCATTATTATTATGTTTTCTTATATAATGTCTCAATTATTAAGCCTGAGAGTGTGTTGTTGGAGACTGTGCTTAACATTGTTTCTGTAAGATTATGTTTAATCCTTGGATCAGGTCTCTCTCTCACACACACACGCACGCACGCACGCACACACACACAGACACACACACACACAAACACACACACACACACACACACACACACACACACACACACACACACACACACACACACACACACACACACACACACACACACACACACACACACACACACACACACACACACTCCCTCTCTCTGTGCTGTCACTCACCTCAGCTCAAAGCACTGCACTACTTCTCCATAGAGATGCCATCATGCCATAGGAAACTGAACTCTTAGTGACCCCATCATTACCAGTGACCTTCCCTGCTCTCCTTTGTTTGAAGTCATACTCCAAGACGTCATCCTCCATCCGCGGCGGCGGTGTGGTCACGAGATAACATCTTTCATTGAGCACGTCACTCAGAGTCAAGGCCGCCGACAGATTCGTTCGGGCCCCAGGACAAAGTCGACTTAAAGGGCGACTATGTAATGAGGACTCAATTCTGGGGGGGGGGGGCCTGGGCCCGGGACAACTGCCCCCTTTGTCCCCCCCCCCCTCTGTCGGCAACCCTGAGCACGTCACTCAGGGTATGCTCTGTGCCGGTGTGCTTGTTCCTCTTGTGTCTGTGCATGTTAGATTATCTTTTGTGTGTTTGCGAACGGGTTGTTAAAGCAGTCTGCAGGCACTTAGGACCTCCTCCTCCATACTACAAGGTTATCACCCCCCCCCCCCCCCCATTCAAACAAACACTCCTCCATCAGGTTCATGTCACGTCATGTCATGTTATGTCACGTGAAACGCCGTGGTGACATGCGAGATGGGAGAAGCGCCAGATGTGAGATGCGAGATGCAAGATGCGTGCTGCCTGCTCGGAAAAATAAGATTCCTCATTTCATGTCTCTCACCGTGGAGAGCCATTTGTAAAGACGCACGGCGTTGGAGACATAATTCCCATCAGTTCCATTTCAGGGGAGAGAGGGTGGGTGTGGGGAGTGGGGGGGGCAGTGGAGAGAGGATGCTTAATTTGTCTTTTTCTGTCATCATTTGAGTAGGTGCCAATGCCATGGCTTGACCTACGCAAACATGGCCCCTTATCGATTCCACTCTGTTCGCCAGATGACAGTGACGCATGGCATGGCTCTTCTCATTTTGATAAAAAAGAAGAAAATACAAAGAGAAAGAGAGGGATAGCATGTGTGTGTGTGTGTGTGTGAGAGAGAGAGAGAGAGAGAGAGAGAGAGAGAGAGAGAGAGAGAGAGAGAGAGAGAGAGAGAGAGAGAGAAAGAGAGGAAAGGCGAAAGGCGAGGCATCATGATGTATGTTGTCAGATGTACTAGCGAGCGAGAGATCGGGTGCAGACAACCCAGGATGGATGGTGTAACACTGCAGATAGGAGATAATGATCAAAGCAGCCCATTGTAAATTAGTGAGAGTGTTCACAGAGTCCGACAAATAAGAGAAATCGCCAATGCCATACGACATGATGTAAGCTAGGAGACGTATTGGCCAAGTGTCCAACACTCATTTGCAGTGATGCCTTTCTTGATAGAGAATTTATATAGCAACAACTTAGAGCTAAATATCTTGCAGCGCACGCCTATAGATTCATGTAACTTAGAATCATAGGCGTGCACAGATAGGGGCGAGATGGTGCTAAAGCACCTGCCCCTTTGCCCAACTGGACACAAAATACCCTTATTTTTAAAAAATGTTCTTTTTAAAAAGTTTTCGTCACAATGCGTTGTGGTCCATGTTGACATAATAATCCACACATGACTTGTAATCAAATGTATGTTACAATAAAGCTATAAAATATAGCCTCTATAAGCCTAGTAAGCAGTGTTGCCAGATTGGGCTACTTGGGATGAGCGTCTGCGGGTAAAACTTTGGCCTTTTATTTTTTAAGCACGTTTTGGGCCCCTAGAAGTCAATGTAATTTGCTGATTTTCGGGTGGAATTTAGCACATTTTGGCAGTTTTTGAGAAGCTTTTGGGCGGGATTTGGTCAGACAGACACATCTGGCAACACTGCTAGTAAGGCAACAACACTCCCCTTCAGCACCTGCCCCCCAAAATGTCTGTGCACCCCACTGCCTAGGACAGGGGGGTGCGGAACCTTTTTCATTCGAAGGGCCACTTCAATTTCATCCGAGGGCCGTGAAAGTCTTCCAAGGGCCGTATTATGAACACAAACCAGGATTTCCCCCTGCACTTTAGAGCTATATTGAAGGCAGCTACCTTTAAAACAGTCCCCACATTCTCTAGGACCCCTGAATACAACTTAATTGTATTGCAAATGTAATCTCTAATATTCCTTTACAAAATATGTCATATTTCATGTGAAGCTGCATAACATTGAAATCATATCAGGGGCCGGATAAAACAAACTCAAGGGCCGCAAACGGCCCTCGAGACAGAGGTTCCCCACCCCTGACCTAGGATGAGATAATTTCCTTGTGCACGGATTTTGCACTATAATGTTGCTGCTGTTGCACATACTTAACAAAGCATTTACGTCTGCAACGTTATTGTATCATTAAAATCACAGGCAGCATGAATTTAACATTTGTTATCTTTGGTTCGGCAACTCCAGCTGCGCACGTTTCTTGCTGTTTATTTTAGAGCAGAACTAGCTCTCTTTAGCACACCTACAGTAAGATGTTGTGTGTTTTGCTGCAAGGCTTGCTATCTGCCCTGTCATGGATCCAGTACAGAGCTGGACTGGCCATCTGGCATTGTGGGCATTTCCCGGTGGGCCCTGCAAGTATTTAAAAAAAATTAAAAAAAACATTTTTGAAAATAGGGGCCCACGAGTGTGCAGGGCCCAACGGTGAGTCAGTTCCGCGCCGCTAATTATGAGGGGGGCCCTTTAAGCTAAAAAAAAAGTGCCCAGGCCCTATTTCTCCCCCAGACCAGCCCTGCTCCAGGGCGAGCACTCTTCCTTTGGGCCCTCTTTGCTTTTTTAATTTCTTCTCTGGCGCGATACCAGCTATCCTCATCAAACCCTTACACACACACACACACACACACACACACACACACACACACACACACACACACACA
>NC_085865.1:9402309-9407309 GCF_034702125.1 Engraulis encrasicolus | reverse complement strand
CCCACAAGGGTGCAGGGTCCACCGGGAAATGCCTGGTATGCCAGATGGCTAGTCCAACCCTGGCGCCATCAGTTGAAGGCCTCTGCATATTGAGGTGTCTGCCTGCCTGTTATCTTTCTCCCTTTATTAAAAACACCATTTCCAAGACATGGGTGTTCTCCTTATTGAATTCCCATCACTGTTCTTGGAATATGAAATAACATGATTAATAAAAAAAGCACACACACACATAATAATCTGATGTCTTATTTCATTTAAATGCCACATAATAATAAGGATGATTTCGCCACAGCAAACAGATATTAAATAGCAGTCTGTCTGTGCTAACGCTAGCATACGGAGTCCTACAGTTGTATGTGTATGTGTTGTGTTTGCTTGGTTCTTGGGGTGGGGGTGGGGGGGGGGGGGGGGGGCAACTGAAATCAAATAGATGCTATTAGCGGCTTCTTTATTAGCCTATATTTCTCTCGACTTTGGGGCCAGGATTATGGATACATCAAAGTAGGAATAGCTGGGGCACATGGAAAAGATTATTTCTGGGAGGAGGGAGGATATTTATAGATTATTGCACTACTCTTGTCTCTACTATACCCAGCCACTTTGCTTGGGGAACACAAAAATTGCTACCACAAAAATATGGCGACACCCAAAAGACAGCTTGTATTGTGTTTCGTATAACTGTGTGCATTTATGCTGTCCTTGTATATGCTCCCGTCTCGCGGGCATGAAGACACACTCACACACTCGGGGTGTCGTTCAGCGGGGTCTAAGTGGGACTGAGTCCCAGGGCCCAATGTATATAGGGGGCCCACACGTGGTCCGATTTTCAGTACGAAGATATATGGCTGGGGGGTCCATTGGAGCTGATTGTACATAGGGCCCAAAATTTGCTGCTACGCCCCTGCACACTTAGAGGTCTCTCCATCAGCCAGGCTCAGAGGTAGTCGTCGTAACCATAATAATTTGTGGAGGTGTTTCATCATTGAACTGTATGATACATCTCCAAGCCGGCGTGAGGTTACATCAGCGCTAGCTAACACGCTCTTGGATCTGGTGCCTTCAGTAATTTATGCTTCAAGACAAGACAAGACCATTTCATGTCAGTGGAGCAGTGTTCATCATTGAACACTATGTACGTACTGTGTGTGCTATGGTCTCTTTAGTGTGCCCAGCAAACACAGCACAGCATTGACATGCGGGTCATTTCACGTGAAATCAGACACTTTGGGACTCGACCGACACAGATTTCAATCATACTTGCTGTTCCTGTTTAGTAGCAAGGTGGCACCCCAGAACTGCATTTGTGTGAATCTGACACCAGTTTTAAGGGAGAAACAGACTAGCAAAGGTTTACATATGAGGGTAGGACACTATGCATTCAGATTCACACAAATGCAGCTCTGGGGTGCTACCTTGCTACTAAACAGGCACAGCAAGTATGATTGAAATCTGTGTCGGTCGAGTCCCAAAGTGTCTGATTTCATGTGAAATGACCCATGCTCTTTTATATGCTGTTTGCTGTAATTTACTGTACATGTGTCTCAAGACAAGACCTCTTAATGTCATTGTTGTCAAAATTGAACACTATACGCCAGTGCTATGGATTTGTATTACCTGCAATGACATCATCGTTAACATGCTCTCCTCTCTGCTGCTTGCCTTAATTCATGTTTCAAGACGAGACCACTTCATGTGCGGGTAGCGATGTTCGTCTTAACACACTATGGCTGTGTGACAATACGATTTAAGGTCATTGTAAAGTGGTCGTCATTGAGTATTAAGAGGAACAAGTGATTAAAATTTGGAGGAAATTTTGGGGAGTTGTTGGAAATGACAAAAGGAACAAGTGATTACATTTTGGTGATGATCCGGATCACAATCCGGATCCAGGATTTAAAAAAAAACAACAAAAAAAGCGATTCTTCACATTTGCGGGATAGGGCGAATGTTGACATTCAAGTTTCTAACTCCACACAAAAACAAGGCAGAAAAAAATAGGGTGTAGCATAGTCAAATTTTCTATCAGACAGCTTCCTTGACAGAGGTCTGCACTCTCTGAGTGCATTTCTAGTTGCAGATGTTTTATTTCCCGATTCTTAACAGCACATCCACTAGCACTTCATATCTGTGGGATGCAACCAGGGCCGGCCTGGGGGATAATTAGGGCCCGGGCACTTTTGGATTTAAGGGGCTCCCCTCATTATTATTAGTGGCGGAGAACTGACTCACCGGTGGACCCCGCAGCCTCATGGGTTCCTATTTTCAGTAATGTAAAATATAAAAACATGGGGGCCCACGAGGGTGCAGGGCCCACCGGGAAATGCCCGCTATGCCAGATGGCCAGTCCAGCTCTGGCTGCATCCTTCATTACATTACATTACATTACATTTCTTGTTGCAGATGTTTTATTTCCAGATTCTTAACAGCACATCCACTAGCACTTCATATCTGTGGGCTGCATCCTTCATTACATTACATTACATTACATTTCTTGTTGCAGATGTTTTATTTCCAGATTCTTAACAGCACATCCACTAGCACTTCATATCTGTGGGCTGCATCCTTCATTACATTACATTACATTACATTTCTTGTTGCAGATGTTTTATTTCCAGATTCTTAACAGCACATCCACTAGCACTTCATATCTGTGGGCTGCATCCTTCATTACATTACATTACATTACATTTCTTGTTGCAGATGTTTTATTTCCAGATTCTTAACAGCACATCCACTAGCACTTCATATCTGTGGGCTGCATCCTTCATTACATTACATTACATTACATTTTTTGTTGCAGATGTTTTATTTCCAGATTCTTAACAGCACATCCACTAGCACTTCATATCTGTGGGCTGCATCCTTCATTACATTACATTACATTACATTTCTTGTTGCAGATGTTTTATTTCCAGATTCTTAACAGCACATCCACTAGCACTTCATATCTGTGGGCTGCATCCTTCATTACATTACATTACATTACATTACATTACATTACATTACGTTACTCTTAGCTGACAATTTTATCCAAAGCGACTTACCGTTATTATTTACAGGGTATTGGTTATAGTCCCTGGAGCAGAGTGGGGTTAGGAGCCTTGCTCAAGGGTACTTCAGCCATGCTGGTGGTAAGAGTGGGATTCGAACCGGCAACCCAAAGTCCATCTCCTTAACCACTTGGCCACGGCTGCCCCAACGGCTGCCTTCAGGACTTCAGTTATTATAAACTTAATACCTCTGGAAAAGGGAGGAATACATTTTACAGAGACAAAAGAAGACCCGAAGGAGGAAAAATGGCCCCCTCCCAAAGCACGTCTTGAGATTCACAGTTCGTTTTAAGTCTTACAGAAAAGTTGTTATTAAACGAATCAAGCTCGAAGTTGGCTATTTGCAAATAGCATTGCCATTGTGATAAATAACCCTTTTCAAGTAAGAAAAAACACAGACTAACGTTAGGGCACTGCCGTGGCAAAAAAATAACATTGTGCCTTTCAGAACCTGACTCATGTCTCTCGTATCTTTCAACAAGTAGACCCCACTTGTTTTCACAGACAGCAACACATTCCTTTCCCCCTCTAAGTGGTGTTTTAAAAACTTGTCCAAAGAGATTAAAGCCCAGACATTTGGATTTATGTCCACCTCATGGTCTGTGAGATTAAAAGTAACTTGACCATAAACTCCCCCCACAGGCCCGTTTCAAGCTATTTGGGGGCCCTTGGCAACGAGAGACTTGGGGCCCCCCCTCTTCTTTTGTGACTATTGCGACGGGTTCCCCTCGAGGAAGAGAGAGATTTTGATGGCTGTGTCATTGCACATTTCAGGTCATTGAATTTCAGGAGGGTTTGCCTCGCTCACAAAGTTGTCATTGCTATTATTTGAATACAAGTACATAACAAGTCCTTACCATGGGGCCCCCTTTTCACATGGGGCCCCAAGGCAATTGCCTATTTGCCTGCCTGGTTGTGACAGGCCTGACTCCCCCGCTTGGCTGTCGTTTACTCGGCCGGATTTGGAGTCTTTAGTTCTTGCTACACGACTTGGCTGGAGTCCATAGCAGGATAGGCCCACTCGTCCACTAACACACACACACACATGCACACGCACACATGCAAAAACACGGGCACACACACACACATACACACACACACACGCACGCACACACACGCACGCACACGCACGTACACATGCAAGCACGCACACACACACACTCTCTCACACACACACACACACACACACACAAACACACTCTCTCTCTCTCACTCTCTCTCTCTCTCACATACACAGACACACACTCTCTCTCTCACACACATACACACGCATGCACGCACGCACACACACACACACACACACACACACACCACACTCATCCACTCACCCAGGCTGGAGTCTGACTGAACTTCCTAAAAGAGTTGTGGTGTTTACACTCAGGGTGTTCATCCCCCTCTCCTGCTCTCCCTCTCGTCTTATCTGTCTGTGTGTGTGTGTGTGTGTGTATGTGTGTGTGTGTGTGTGTGTGTTGTCTTATCTCGGCTCAGGCTTTGATATGGGATCTGACTCAGTGCTTCTGTAAGCACAGAACAGCAGACAGACAGACAGTGGCTGGAAAAGGGGCTTAAGTGTGTGTGTGTGTGTGTGTGTGTGTGTGTGTGTGCGCGTGCGCGACTGTGTGTGACGTGTGTGTGTGTGCGCGCATTTGAGTGTGTGCCTCTGCGCCTGTGTGTGTGTGTGTGTGTGTGTGTGTGTGTGTGTGTGTGTGTGTGTGTGTGTGTGTGTGTGTGTGTGTGTGCGTTTGTGTGTGTGTGTGTGTGTGCGTGTGTGCGTTTGTGTGTGTGCCTCTGCGCCTGTGTGTGTGTGCCTCTGCGCGTGTTTGTGTGTGTGCCTCTGCGCCTCTGCGCCTGTGTGTGTGTGTGTGTGTGCGTGCATGCGTGCATGCGTGTGTGCGTGCGTGTGTGTGTGTGCGCGTGTGCGTATGTGTGCGTGCGTGTGCGTGTGTGTGT